>NC_136069.1:193623999-193922258 GCF_964261635.1 Lissotriton helveticus
CCGTACAGTTTGAGCAGGGGTTGTGGTCCCTGGCCCCGTCCGGCCGCGGACGGGCGCAGACGGGCTTGACTTTGGCGCGCTTCTGTCGCGCCCGCTGCACGCGCCCGCTGCGCGGACGCTGTCCCATACACATATAGGAAGGGGAGGGGAGGGGCAACTAGAGCGCTGACCTCACTGCTCTGTGCCCGGAAGTGTTGGGCTCCTCCTCACCCTCCGCATCAAACGCCCAGAATGGACGCGGCGGACCGGGGCGGGAGTGCAGTAAGTGAGTGACCCCCCCCGAACTTTTATTCAGCCCAGAAGTGAGATGCACACAAAATTTAAAATTATTACCAGCTCAAGTGCAGTGTCAGTCGTTGAGCCTGCCCGCATTAATCGCTCACACCATGTGTTTTTTAAAAAGCAGTACAATCGCTTTACAATTAAAATAAACGCTCTCAATCAGCGCCCACAGTGCAAAGCACGTAGCTCACAAGCGAAGGGAGTCTGCCTCTAACACCGGCTTCCTCCTCTCCACAGTGTGGCCGCGTTCCTCCCCTCTTTTTAAGTAGGTACTGTACAGTGCAACTAGAGCGCTGACCTCATTGCTCTGTGCCCGGAAGTCTTGGGCTCCTCCTCACCCTCCGCATCAAACGCCCAGATTGAACACGGCGGACCGGGGCGGGAGTGCAGTAAGTGAGTGACCCCCCCCCCCCAACTTTTATTCAGCCCAGAAGTGAGATGCACACAAAATTTAAAATTATTACCAGCTCAAGTGCAGTGTCAGTCGTTGAGCCTGCCCGCATTAATCGCTCACACCATGTGTTTTTTAAAAAGCAGTACAATCGCTTTACAATTAAAATAAACGCTCTCAATCAGCGCCCACAGTGCAAAGCACGTAGCTCACAAGCGAAGGGAGTCTGCCTCTGCCACCGGCTTCCTCCTCTCCACAGTGTGGCCGCGTTCCTCCCCTCTTTTTAAGTGGGTAGTGTACAGCGCAACTAGAGCGCTGACCTCACTGCTCTGTGCCCGGAAGTCTTGGGCTCCTTCTCACCCTCCGCATCAAACGCCCAGAATGGACGCGGCGGACCGGGGCGGGAGTGCAGTAAGTGAGTGACCCCCCCCCCGAACTTTTATTCAGCCCAGAAGTGAGATGCACGCAAAATTTAAAATTATTACCAGCTCAAGTGCAGTGTCAGTCGTTGAGCCTGCCCGCATTAATCGCTCACACCATGTGTTTTTTAAAAAGCAGTACAATCGCTTTACAATTGAAATAAACGCTCTCAATCAGCGCCCACAGTGCAAAGCACGTAGCTCACAAGCGAAGGGAGTCTGCCTCTGCCTATGGGTGTAGTAAAGACAAAATAACGTATATACAAGATTTCCGGAGGTCAGGGCTCGATTTACAAGTAGAAAGAGCTTAAATAGATTGTTCAGAATGTGCTGGCAGTGATAAGATTTTGAAGCCAAGAGTGGCGTCGATGGTCGTTGCTATATAAGCAAAGGTGACGTGGCAAGATGTAGCTGTTGTATATATTGGGACCGATAAGGAGGGTTTTGGGTACTCCATATTTATTAGTCTTAGTAGACCTAAATTCCAAATGGCCAGCAGGGCAGGCGGTAAATTACATTAACACATTAAGTGTAATCAAATTTCTAAAAAATTTGTTTTAGAGTGAAGGTTTGCCAGGATCAATTCTGACCAATAATGGCGTGCAGTCAATTTCATGTGAGATGAACTAATTCTTAAGAGGTTTGGGGATCATTCACAAAAGGTGCTCATTATATCATCCTGAGACAAACGGTATTGTAGAAATGTTCAATCCTACAATTAAAGAATCTTTTCAGTCGGCCAGAGTGGCTGGTTGGTGTTGGAAGATAGCTCTGTGTGCTAGGGAAGTGGCATGTCACTTAATACCACATCAGTCTACAGGAAAGACTACACTTGAACTATTCAGTGGTAGGATTCCTAATAGTCAATTGGTGCCTTCTTGGATGAGTTGGAGGAAAGGATGGAGTAATGTCTGTGATGGATCTTAGAAGGCAATGTGCCAGGAAAAAAGAGAAGAATGGAAAAAAAGAGTTCTGATGAAAGGAAGAGAGTATGTGATACTATGGTGGAGATTGGAGATTGGTGATTGGATAAAAATTCGAACAACAGCAGCAGCAATGCCGTTTTCAAAGTTCTCTGCACCACTGAAAGTGATCAAATCTTTCAAAAATGCAGATACAACTCAGAATGGATACATTCGGAATTTGAATAGAGTTGCTCCCTTACCTAGTAAAAGGGAGATGTTATGTGAGGTGGAAAATGATGAGAATACAGCATTTCAGGAAGGGAAGGGGAATGGAGTGGAGGAAAGGCAGTTTAGGAGGTCATGTCGGGTTTGCACTGCACCTAAATATTTAAATGATTTTGTGTAAAGGTTCTGTGATATCATTTGTATGTAGTCAGGTAAGAAGAGAAAGTAGGAAGATGATATCTATGATATTTAATTTTACTGTTTGCCATGCGTTGTGTTTTAGAACTTTTAATGCATATATGTATTTCTTTGTCTTGTTATTATTATTGTTGATTTTAGAAACTAGTATACAAAGCATTTGTGTTATGTGTTTAAAGGAAAGATATGTCGTATCTTGTGTGCTCTTGCTATTCCTTTGACCAGTGATGCTACTAATGGAATGTTATGAGACTTACTGGTTAAAGGATTCCAGGAGTGACAGTTAAAGCTATGAGGGTATTGGATGAGGTGTTTCATCTGCACTATATATTTGGCATCGTGGAAGACGCAATATAAGGGGAGAGGATGTAGCTTTATGGCTAGAGCGGTCGACGTCGAAGCTGGGGAACTGGGTTTGAGTTTAGGCAACGACGCTCAACATCCGGTGATTCTGGGCAAATCACTTAATCTCCCCGTGCCTAACGAAAATGAATGTGTCCTCATGTAACAAAACTGGTGCTATGTAAAACGCTCTGATACCCGATATCTTTGGGTCTAGTTTGTGCTACATAAAACTCTAAACAAAAAATAAGACCTTATGAGAAACAAGAGAACATAAGGTAACACTACTGCCGATGAAGGAGCGACGAGCTAGTGGTCTAGCCTGACGCTCTTCCTTTTCATCTTTGCACTTTATAGCGAATTTTGCATTGTCACATCTGCATTTTACACCTAGTATTAGGAGAGGTAAGATAAGGTATGGTTAAAAATAGCTATCGACTTTAGGATAAAGGGAATTTGATCTGATACTGCTGCCCACGTAAGGAGAAGGGGGTAGGAACTCCATTTGCAAATTCTCTGTATGGTTGTAAGTGAAACCAGGCGGTCCAGAGTGGATGGCTCAACAGTGCAAATTAAACTTAGAAAACTAGTATGTGACCTTTTGCTTAACACCTCATCTGTCTCTATATCGATCTATCTATCTATCTATCTATCTATCTATCTATCTATCTATCTATCTATCTATCTATCTATCTTTCTATCTTAAGCCAGACTCCCGGACACCATGAGTAACAGGCCTCAACCACCACAGTTGGACCCAGTAACACCTGCATGCCTCGTAGCCCTCTGAAAGCGGTTCTGACAGGGAAAACTGATGTTGACAAAGGGGGAAGAAGGTAAACACTAAATTCAGAGTTAATTGAGATTCTTCCACCCCTCTCGGCTGCCAGACTCTGGTGACAGCAGCTGTTTGGAAAGGCTTAACTCCAGAGGCTAGGGCACCTCTACTCCTCAATCATGCTAAGGTTCTCAGGGAGATCCAGCTAAAATTCCTGTATTTTAGGATCTTGCAGGACTGGTACTGGTCCCTGTGGAAGCTCAATCGGGCAAAACTCTCACCTCATGGCGTCTGCTGGAGGTGTAGAGTTACTCATGGTAACCTGTTCCATATTCTAAAGTCCTGGTCCGCTCTCGTAACCTATTGGCTGCACGTGTGGGGATGGCAACGGCAGTGCAGTCTTGTCCCGCTTATACCCTCTCCGCAGCTTGCCCTGCTCCATAACATCTCTGGTCTCCCCAAAATTACTTTGAAATAACGTTGATGGCTGGCACCTCACAGGCCACAGCCAAGGTCGGAAAGCTTCCGACTAGCAATCGGATGCTTTCCAACTGATATCGTAATCGGCCCCAAAGTCTGCTCCCAGAAGGCAAGAGCTTAAAAAATGCTCCAGCAGCTGGGAGCATATTTTTTCATTTGTTTCCCTGCTCACACTGATGCGGGCAGGGACACAGATAAAAATATTGCTCCCACCTGCAGGCCTCCTCCCTTTTGATTTAAAAAAAAGCAGAGGGGGATGGTCTGCAGGGCCTAAAAAGGCTCTGAAGGGGGGCCAGGTGCCCTCCTCCCCTTATGTTTAAAAAGAGGGCTCTAAAGGATTGGGTCCCAGGGCCTAACAAGGCTCAGGGAGCGGGTCACATGTCCCCCCTTTTATTGAAATAAACAGCACTTAGAAAGGGGCTTCCTAGGGTCTAAGAAGGCTCGGGGAGGGCTCTATAATTTAAAATGGCTCTGGGTGATAGGATTACCAGGGACTAACAAACGTCGAAGGAGGGCCAGGTGGCCCCCCTTGCCTTTCATTAAAAAATACCCTGGGGGATGAGGTCCCTAGGGTGTAAGAAGGCTCGGGGAGTGCCCCCCCCCCCGGCCCGTTTCTCTTTAATTTAAAAGAAAGGGCCTTGGAGGATTGGGTCCTGAGAGGCTAACAAGACTCTGGAATGGGGCCACGCAATCCTCTCCCCTTTCATTAAAATAAACTGCCCATGGGGATGGTGTCCCCAGGGCCTAACAAGGTTTGGGGAGGGGGGCCAAGCAGCCCACCTCTTATTCATTATTTAAAAAGTCCCCATTGTGGATGGTGTCCCTCGTCCTAATAAGACTCGGGGAGGAAGGCCACTTGTCCCTTCCACCCCTTTAACAAACATATGGGCATGGGTACCCTATGGCAAAATGGGATTAATTAGGTACGAAAGGAGGGGGCCACATGGTGATGTCATCAATAATGTTATTTGAGATGTCATGAGTGATGTAATATGTGAAGTCAAAAGCAGTGCATGGTGGGAGACAAGTTATAGTTAGCTCTTTTGACAATAACTGGTGAATGTGTGTTTTATTTGCTCATACAGTTATTGTTGTCATTTACAAATTCACTTAACTATAATGTAACATTAACCTTTGTTTTTTCAGTGAGTTACTGCGGCTTAATTTGTTCTGTGTTTAGCTCCGGTTGTTGCTGGTTCTTTTAGCAGCTCCCTTAGCGCGGGGTCACACTGGCCTCAGTGTAACCAGGCGCTTTACAAATGTAACTATTATTATTATTACTAAGGTTTTAAACAAAAACAGATTTTCTTTAATCACACTCAACTATAACGTTACTGTAACATTTGTTTTTTTCAGTGTGTGTATATATTATAAGTGAGAGAATGTGGCCTAAAGGCTAGGGCGACCAAACCAACTGAGGACACTGTTCCTCAGACGCTGGGTGCAATTAGTCATCCAGAGCGTCAGGGTGCAAAAAGTCACCCATATATCAAAAAAGAAAAGGGAAAAGAAGAACAAAGTATAACCTAGGTGCAAAAGGACCCACCCAAAAACAAAAAGGTGAAAAGAACATATTTTGTCCTTTGTTGCCCTCACACACCCCTGGGGGTGTCATGCTTCATCATCGGGCGTTTGCTCCTCGTAGGGCCGGCGCTGCAATTCCCTACGGGTCCCCCGAAGGGTCTCTTTATCGGAGATCTTTTTAGGACAGCCGGATGGTGCATGCGGGTGTGCGGGGTAGGTGCAGGGGTCCAAAGAGGGTAAAAGAAGTGCGTGCAAGTGAAAATTGGGGGTAAAAATGCAGCGAATGTTTAATTTATATCCCCTCAGCAGACATAACTGCTAAATAAAATCTTGTTCCTGTAGGCACACTGACCCCAGGTGTCAAGAAAATCTAAAGGCTAGGGCGGTCAACCTTGAAGCTGGGGAACCAGGTTCAAGTCTCGGCAGGGAAGCTCAACATCGTATGATAATGGGCAAATCATTTAATCTTCCCCTGCTGCACACAAAAAATGTATGTGTCTGTCTGTAACGCAACTGGTGCTCATGTAAAGCTCTTTAATACCTTCGGGTATAGTTTGCGCTATGTAAAACTATATATATATATATATATATATATATATATATATATATATATATATATATATATATATATATATATATTAATATATATATACTCGAACCCGGACACCAACACAGGGGTGTCATGGTTCTGCCCGGGGCTCTGGTATGACTGTGGTGGGTTCCGGTCTTCGGAAGCAGCGCGCCGCCAGGCGAGTCAGCGCTCTAGCTCTCGGAACAGGAAGTGCACCTGAACACCAAGAGCACTTCTGGGTGGCCCGCATATAGCAGCGGCGCGCTAACCTGTCGTCGCCTCTAGTACAGCCTTCTTTGTCGGCGCTGCTGTTTGACCCCTGTTTCCAGTCACCTCCGGACCTGTGCAAGCCGCTGACCTACTCCCCAGGAGCACCTTGCTGACCTGCGATCCGCCGCGTCACGCTGGATTAGCGTGGACGCGACTTTGCTTGATTCAGGTGCAGGAGCGCCTTGCCTCATACCGTGTCACGCTGGGACAGCGTGGACACGGCTGACCTATTTGTTTATTCTCGGCGCAGGATCGCCTTACCCCTGCATGAACTGTGTCACGCTGGGACAGCGTGGACACGGCTGACCTCTTTGTTTATTCTCGGCGCAGGAGCGCCTTACCCCTGCATGAACCGTGTCACGCTGGGACAGCGTGTACACGGCTGACGTCTTTGTTTGTTCTCGGCGCAGGAGCGCCTTACTGCTGCATGAACCGTGTCACGCTGGGACAGCGTGGACACGGCTGACCTCTTTGTTTGTTCTCGGCGCAGGAGCGCCTTACCCCTGCATTAACCGTGTCACGCTGGGACAGCGTGGACACGGCTTTCTTTGTTGTTCTCGGCGCAGAGCGCCTTTCTTTGGTTTACCTCTACACGTCACGCACAGGGAAGCGTGGTCGTGATTCTTCTATTCCTTTCTGCTGTCTGGTATTGCGCAGGAGCGCCTTGTGTTCCAGAACAGCGACACGCACAGGGAAGCGTGATCGCGTTCTGACTACTGTTTACTTTACCCATGGAAGTACTGGCATCTACCTTTCCTTCTTGAGGAGCTACCGAAGCCGACACTACCAAGTCGTCCTCTGCTAACCCTGGAAGGCCTTCTATCAGAAGCAAGCATCTACTATTCAGGTGACTGCAGTTCTTGTATACAATCTGTTGTCTTTCATGAATGGTGTGTGTATGACCTAGGTAGAAAGGGTGTTAATTGTTTGCTTATCCCTATGTAGCCGGCGACACCCAGAAAGAGTCCTATGACTGGTAGAATTACCATCCGGTCTTCCCTGACGACATCCCTACCCTACCTATGACAGCTTCCCCTGGTCCCATCCTTGCCTAGGTCTGGACATTCTACATCGGATCAGGTAGGGAGGGGGATGGAGGAGGTTGCTCACGCCGTCCCTGCGAGATAGCTCCACATGTAACAGGTGAGACTTGTGGGGTTCTGACAAGGGGATTTTGGCAATAAAGTCATTTATTCCATGATTTTGCGGCATATATATATATATATATATTTATGTATATATATATATATATATATATATATATATATATATATATATATACATGCAAACTGTTGCCGTTTGCTACTAGGTACTTATACTTAGGATTAAGTTTACATAGGAAGAACATTTTTCTCTTTTGCCAATAACTTTGGTGTTGTTTCACAAATCCTCACAACATTTTTAAAACGAGTATGATGCTCACTCCAGCTGCTGTCTTCGAAGTTTTGTGGTGATCCGTCAAGCGGGGGCCAAGAAAAGGGGGGGTCCCAAAATGCATTTTCCCCATGTTAATTCCTATTGGAACTTTAGACACGGCTACAGCCTGAACTGATGAACGGAATTACACCAAATATGGCAAAAAGAAGATCTTGGTCCAGGGAAGCGGCTTTTTGTGATTTGGTGTAAAGTACAGTGGTTTTAGACATATTAACCAAAATCTAAATTTGAATATATATAGGCGCAGATCCTCCGAGGAGTCGACAGTCCCGGTGCTCCAATTTGATTGGCTGCCAACACTTCAAACCAGGAAGTGTTGGCATCCATTTTGGGACTTTGAGTTGTCATCAATTTTTTATGTTTGAATATCTTTTATTAAGTTTTCCAGTGCATGGTCGCAATACATGTCAAAATAGCAAGCAAAAGCAATAAGTCATCCTGTTAATGTACAGTAGCAATTATAAACATCAATTATATTATACAGGGCCTTGTTTTCATGTCTCGACCGTTGATGTAAAAGTATAATAGAAATAGGAAATAAAACAACAGTATCACATAATACCACACAACTGAGAGTTTTTCCCCTCTCCACAGAGCAGCGGGTCCACGGCAGGGAGGAGGAGGGTGTCGCGGAAATGAGCTATTGGTAATGATCTCCAGGTCATGGACCCGTCGGGTGTGGCAGCTGTTGGAGAACCGCAACCTTAAGGCCCGGTGGCGCAGGTTACGCCTAAGATCCCCAGGATTCACCTGCCTTGTCAAATACAGAGACACGGACTCTTCGTCTGGCGTAGATGATATTTATTATCTGCAGCTAGTACAGTGGTCTTAGAAGTCGTTCAACAGAGACGAGGTTCAAAAGAGACTGCCACTTAACTCCGTGGCCCACAGGTTTATATATGGTACAATACAATGCAAAATGCAATCACACAAGAGCAGGAGACAAACAAATGTTATAGACAATGCTTTAAGCCCAAAGTAACTCAAGTTTCCCGGTTATGTTTATTATTCGACCCCTTGAGTAAATTATCGAGTGAATCCACACAATTCGATTTACAAGTAGAGAAAACACAGCTGTATGTGTTAGAAGAATAGTCATGAAACAGGAGAATACATGAGACATGTAGCGAAGGACAGCAGATAGGATAACCTGGAGGAAAGAATGGTGTTGCCAACAAATAGTCCGGAAGGGGATTAATCAGCTCAGACAGGAATTAGTGTACTCGGCCAGACCCTGACACTCGTTAGTAAACACAAGCGAAGAAGCCACCTGACTCTTGAATGCAGAAATGACAAAAAAAAACATCACGTTCGCGGTGCTGCCTGAGTGAGGGCAACACAAATGGCGGCGATTACAAAATGGAGGCTGAGCACGAACGAATTCGTAATTTACAGAACCTCAGTCCCTCCTTTTGCCATTACTCAGGCAAGGACAAACCAACTCATGCTAATCTGAGTCAGAATCAGCATCGATGTTCATAAAGTCCTCAAGCTGTTGCTGCACCATCATCCTAATATTCTCTGTCCTCTGAGTTGCAGGACGTGGAACGCATAAAGTAGCCAGTAAGCCACACACTGCTGGACCACATTGAACACACAGACAACAAGAAAATATGATGGCCAAAATTGCTCCCAGGAACGTTAGGATCTTCCATCCCCAGGTTGACAATATTCTCCAAAACCATCCCATAAAAGACCAATACCCTTCGTCCTGATGAATCGACTCGGAGATGGTATGCAATTTGGAAATGGCTTGATATACTGCCGGAGCATCGTCTGGAATATAAATGCAGCAGCTAGATCCGATCAATTTACAGACACCTCCTCGGTCTGCTAGGATCACATCTAACGCAATTCTATTTTGCAACGTCATAAGACGATCAGCCTGAAGCTCTGTTGTAATGTTACCTATTGCGCCTGAAGTTTTCATTAATAGTGGTCTCGACCACACGAACCAAATGCCTGATGTGTCTGCTGTTAACCATCGGGCCCCAAAAGGGGAGGAATCCTTTAAGGAAATCCCCTTCTTCTTGGGCTGCTGTGTCCTTGGCATCAAATATACCTCGGCTATATCTAATTCTATGGTGGTCTGACGGAGCCGAATATGTAGGGGGAGGAAGGAAGGCTACATAACAGGTTCCAGAAAAGTTGGAAGGGAGCCAGGTGTAAGCTCTATCTTTACAAACAAAATATGTTCCTTGAGACGGAACCAATGGAGGAAAATCAGGGGACGAGAAAATGTAGGTGTGTAAACAACTCTGCTTATTGTCAGTTTTCTTACTGTTGACTTGGAGACAAAGATTACCTTGATGGGGTACAGTCCATACAGGAGAAGACTCACCCTTTCTAGTTTTGTCACCAAGACTAGAAACATAGTGGGTAACATTCCATCCTTCATAAGCTCTCTTCTCATCTAACGGTATTTTGCCCTTTTCTACAATCTTAGCCATCACCACTATACCTTTAATCAAAGAGCTGTGGCTAAAATCCAATACAGTCCCAGAAGTCTTTACAGGATTTCTAAGTCTGTTGTGGTATGCGGCCGAAAACATAGTCAGGTAAGCCCAAGCTGAACCTTCATATGAGAAAGGGAGGACCAAATAAGGCATCCCCTTTTGTGTATTGTGTGGCATAAGACCGCACACCCAACAGTCAGTCATATTAATGGCCAACTGGTGTTGGTGCAACAACTGGATAAACGTATTATTCATATATTCAGCTCTCCTTATCTGTTCATGAGGGGGTAGAGTATTCATTTTATGTGAAAAGACAGAAAGGCTAGAGGGCAAAGAAGTTGTAGAGTTAGCAGCATTTCTCAGGTGTAGAATATGGACAATCAAACCTATGCAGGCTAATAAAATACACAAAAACATAAAAATACACAAAGTTACGCCAAATCGACTACGCAATGATTTGCAATATTTCAATCTCATTTCTTTTTTTCTATTTTCCCTACCTATAGTTGTTGTACCATCCATCTTTATCTAAAAAAAAAAATGTCGCTCACGGCAATCTTCTTCAATCACTCAGCTATGTACGTCTGTATATCCTGAGGCGCTAGCCACTTACTAAAAGAACGAAAACCAGGTTACAGTCTGAGTCTCCTACCGTGACCCTGCGACGGAGACGGATGGCACATCTTATACTAAATATCACACAAAAACAAGGAGGCAAGAGATCAGTACATATATATAAAAAAGAATGTCTTTGAGTAATAAAGAAAAAGTGCTCAAAATATTCAGTTCTTCTGGTCAGCTCTCGACCTTAGGTTGTAGCGAGTTTTCCTCAGCACTGTCTGGTCCTTAAATAGTGTTTTTGGATCCGTAGTGTCTATTCGAAGGTGCGCAGGCACAGCGGCTTGAAGAATGTCGTCATCTGCTTTCTCAGACTGAGTTCCATAGATTTGAGCATCACTGAAGGGCACAAAACAAGGAACTGCTGCAGTATCCGATTCTCTTATACCACTGCGAATCCACTGGTCAAAGGGTAATGGCAATGGCACTTTCTTACAGTGCACGCCATGCACCCAATTTCGCTTGCCGACCACTTTCACAGCCGTGCGGGTGACGAGCAAAACTTGCGTAGGTGTAGACCAACGAGGCTCCAGATTCTTAGTCCGTTGAAAGTTCTTAATGCAGACCCAGTCACCGGGCAGAATGGTGTGACCTGGGTCCGTGGAGGCCTCTGGCAAAGCACTTTGTACCTGTTGACGAATGACACTTAATTTAGTAGTCAAATCATGCAAATAATCAATTAACAGAGGATATGGTATGTCAGAATATCTCTTGGGGCGAGGGACACCCCAAACATTAGCTGGGCGTCCAAATACCACTTCATATGGGCTAAGTCCCATAGGAGAGTGTACAGTAGTTCTGGTTGACAAAAGAGCTAGGGGCAAAGCATCTGGCCAAGCAAGACCCGTACTGGCTTGAATCTTAGCTAGTTTAAGTTTGAGTGTACCATTATAACACTCAACCAAACCGGCTGACTGTGGATGGTTTTCCGCATGGAATTTTTGTCTGATTCCAAGACCAGAACATACTTTCTGCATAATTTGACCCACGAATTCACTTCCATTGTCACTCCAGACAATTTGCGGCAAACCAAATCTGGCGAAGAACTCTTTAAGTAACACTTTAGCAGTTGACAAAGCCGTGTTATCTTTCAAGGGGTAGGCCTCTATCCAGCGGGAAAAGGCACATACCACCACCAGAACATACTTAAGGTTGTTGCATGGATCCATATGAATGTAATCGATCTGTAACACTTCAAAAGGATATGACGGGGGAGAAAAATGACCTGCCGGAGTTGGGGTACCCTTTCCTGGGTTATGGATTAGACAAACAATACAATGCTTAACCACGTTCTGTGCACATTTTGGAATTCCTTCATTCTGCCATACAGGAGCCAAGAGTTTACAAATGCCTTTCGCACTAATGTGGGCTGGACCATGAGCCCTAGTTACAACCGGCAATACATAAGCGTCCGGTAATAACCATCGCTGATGTTCCGACAATTCTGTCCAACAACCCACCGAGTCTAACATTCCCGTACTTTCTTTCCACGTTCTTAATTCTTTCTCAGTTGCTTCTCCCTGAATTGTTTTCACACTCTCAATCGTGTCTTCACACATTCCAACTTCCCTAACCCAGTTTGCAGGACCTGCCACATACATTCGACTAGCTGTATCTCTAGCTGTAGTTCTTGCTACTTCATCTGCAAACGCATTTCCACGACCCACATCATCTGTAACTTTCTTATGTGCGCTGCACTTTATGATTGCTATCTGTGCAGGTAAGGTAAGTGACTCAAGAAGATCAGTCACTAATTGACCATGCTGAATCTTTGTCCCATGAGAGGTAAAGAATCCTCTCTCCCTCCATAACCTACCAAAACTATGTGCAACGCCAAAAGCATACTGGCTATCTGTGTACACATTCACTCTCTTTCCCTTTGCCAACACACATGCTCTAGTCAAGGCTATCAAATTCAAATTCAAAATTTCTTTATTCGACTGTGTGCAATACAGTCATAAAAGTACCATAAAAATACACATACATATATATAACACCAATATTAAAAAGACATTTCAACAAAGACAAGAGATCACAAGATAAGATGTAAGTGCTCAAACAAATGTAAGTATACCGTTAATCAGAGACATATTTACAAGGGTAGATAAAAAGGGGGTTAGCCTTCCATACTTTTTCTGAATTTCAGGGCTGTCTTTAAAAAATTACATATGAACAAAGTGCTTTCACAGTGCAGCATTTGAAGATAAAGTAGTGCTGGTCTTATTTGCACAAAGTTCATTTTTTTAAGAAGGGGTTTTAAAAACATTTTCCGTGGTATCATGTAATAGGAGCATACAAATAAAAAGTGTGCCGAATCTTGCCGAGACTTATTGTCGCAGCCGCAAGTTGGCAACACTTGTCCCCTATGGGCTCCACTGGGCACAGCTAGCATCAGATGAAATAAATCAAAACGAAATCTGGTCAACAGGAAGCGCTCATATCTGGAAATGGGCCAGGATAGGTATGGTTCAATTTGCATGCATGATTTAGTTAAGACGTGTCTCAACACACTATCCTTCTTCAGTTCTAACTCTTCCCTGGCGAGCTGTCGAGACAACAGGAAAGCATCCTTTACAAATGTTATGTCATACTTGGATACTTGCTGTGGTGTTAGAAAGAGATCCGGCCTACCCAGATCTTGAAGACAGTTTCTGATATATTTTAGCCATGGGATCTTGAGTTTCCCTTCCCAGTGGAGTGCTTCGAGGAGGATGTTTTGGGTAAATGGGATTTCATCGATCAGCCAGCAATTAAGCCAACACAACAGCGGTTTTACAGCAATCTTGTCCCCTAGGTGTGGCATGCCCAATTCCTCATGAATGGAAAAGTTAGCTGTGCTTTTTGGAAGACACAAGACTTGTTTTAAGAAGTTATTTTCAGTGGTTACAATGTCGCCCACTGGGACAAAGCCCCAAAGTTCACTCCCATAACTGGCGACGGCGATGCTTTTAGCTTGGTATAATTTCATCATAGCAACCACTGGTGTGTTTCCCATTTTGCGCGCAAAGTCAATTATTGCAGCATTGGTCCTTATTATTTCTCCTTTCTTTTTCCTTATTGCTGGACCCCATGTGAGTTTGTGGTCAAACAATACACCAAGGTATGAAAACGTTTTTGTTATGGGTATTTTTTCCCCGTTGATACGGAAAGGATAGGATTTTTTTGAGCCCGGACCAACCTTCATAACAAATGACTTAGTGTTGTTGATACACAGGCCCCGTGACTTCATAAATTGGAAAAAAGAGTCAAGTAAAGTTTGAAGGCCAAGTGCGGTTCTGGAGATGAGGACGGCGTCGTCCGCGTAGAGCAGAACAGGGACTCCCTTTTTCCCTATGTATGGGTAATCAGTATTTGTTTTTAAAAGATGCTCCTCAAGACCATTTACATATAAATTAAAAAGAAATGGCGCTAAAATACAGCCCTGCCTTACCCCCTGATTTATTTTGAAGTCTCTGGTTACTTTCAAGTCTTTAGTATAGCGAACATTCGCTCGAGTGTCACTGTGGAGATCAGCTAAGAAATTGATTAAGTTTTTTTCAACTCCCATATTTAACAGGATGTCCCAAAGTTTTCTTCTATCGACGCAATCAAAGGCCGATGAAAGGTCCATGAAGGCCATATTTAGAGTTCCATTTCTAGCCAGGGTATACTTGCCACTAATTAGATAAAGATTCAGGCATTGGGTTATTGTTGAGTGCCCTGGTCTAAAGCCGTATTGAACGGGTGACATTACGTTGTTATTTTTGGCCCAGTTGGTCAGCCTGTTTAAAATGATCCCTCCCACTACTTTAGCTACTGAATTTATCAAGGAAATTGGCCTGTAACATGCTGCGTTGCTTCTGTCACCTTTCTTGTAAATGGGTACAATAGTTGAAGTCCCCCAGGACTTTGGAGCCCCAATTTTAGCTCCAGCATTGACAACCTCGGTGAGGTTTGGGGCCCAGAGTGGAATATTTGATTTAAATAAATCTGGCGGGAGGCCATCTGGGCCCGGGGCCTTGTTACTGGTTAGACAACGAATCCCCTTTTCAACTTCTTTAACTGTAAAAGACAAAGGTGCTTCCTCAGGAAGTTTGGTTACTTGAGTCATCTGGGGATCGTCACTCTTGAAAATTGAACTGAAGTGGGACATCCATTCATTCTCGGGTATGACAGTTCCAAGGCTGGCAGCGTTGGGTTCATCAAACATCGGCTTGTTGATTATGCACCAGAATTTGGAGCTATTGCCAAGAATTGATGGATCAAGCAAAGACTCCCAAATGTTCGCTTTTATGTCCCTTTTACGGGATGCCAAGGCTGATTTATATTCTGCTCGCAAGATTTTGATTTGTGCAGGGTCCCTTGGCTTATTCTTAAGAGCTGTTTTCAGGTTTCGGCTTGCTGCTGAACAGGCATGATCAAACCATCTTGGCTGTTGGTCAGTTGGACCTTTTGATGGAACAGAAAGCATTTTATCAATTCTTTGAGTTAGTACAGTGAAAGCAGATAAAATAGATTCAGGAGGCGTAGAATCAGAGGCACAAAGATACAGTTCCTGTTCGCAGCTCGTTTTAACAGACTCATGCAAAGTATCGCTGTTTATCATCGTCCATTTCAAACGGCGGTTTCTACTAGTTAGTTTCAAAACACCCGGGTCCTTTTTGTTTTTCCGTAGTTGAAAAGGGCCCTTATCTAATTCCACTGAAATTGGATTGTGTTCGCTGAAAATACTTTCATGTATATTGAATTTTAACACTGAAGTAGCCAGGTCAACAGAGAGAAGTATATGGTCTATAAAAGAGCCATGCTCTGAGCCTTTGTATGTTGGTGTTTCAAAAACGAAGGAGTCCACATTCAGAGACATTGCAACCCTCAGGTTCAGACCATCTATTAAATTGTTCATGTTTGTTCCTCGCGGACAATGCACAAAGTGAAGTCCTGACCTATATCCGCATCCCAGGGAATCCAAGGTTGTCGTGGTCGGGTTTCCACAGATGTGTGCATTGAAATCACCAACAATTACTTTGTTACGTGGTAATTTTGCCAAGTTATCTCGCAGATAGATTTGGAGCTTAATAATGTTACACTCTCCAGCTGGCATTAACGAGTTGTAAAAGTTAACTAGAGTTAGTGCAGTTTTGCCCCTACCGATCTCCATGATCTGGATGTTCCTATTGTCCATCTGCTTGTTTTTTATCTGGGAGATAAGAGAGAGGCTGATGAATGTTGCAAGACCCCCTTTTGACCTTCCACTGGGCGATGGAGTTGCTGGGACAAAGAAGCTTTGGTACCCCTCAATGAAAGCATTGTTATCTGTGAGCCAAGTTTCCTGAAAGCACAGAATGGTAAAATTCCTAACGAAAGCTACCCACAGATGGTCATTAACTTTTGCGGCCAATCCAGCGACATTCCAAGACAGGATTTTTATGGAGTTAGGAACGTTACGATCACTCCGTATCTCTTGGATCGCATTAGGTGATGGGTGCGAGTTTGAGTTAAGAGGACTTGTTATTACTGTCTGATGATTTTTACTGCTATATGATAGATTATGGACTTCAGTAGAGGAAGAACTGCCTGCATCAAATATGGGAGGGGTTAATGCTCTTAGTGAGGAGGAGTTTTCACGACAGGATGTAATCAGCTCTGTTAAGTTAATATTTGGAGCCACACTTGGGAGATCAAAGGTACTTACTAATTTGTTAGTACTTATTGCGTCGGTTGATTCTTGGGATTTAGTCAAGGCTATCAATTCAGCTGCTTGGGCTGAATTATGTCCAATACGTGCCGTCTCAACAATTGTGCATAAGGTAGTAACAGCATAAGCAGAAGTAGTCTCACCATTTGGAAGCTTGAAACAAGAACCGTCCACCCATAGGGTCCCATCCGGGTCCTTGAGCGGAGTGTCCTTCAAATCAATCCTACCCTTCGTTTCTTCTTCCGTTCGAAGAAAACAATAATTTTTTTCCTGAACGTCTTTCTCATCTGGCAGTGGCAACAATGTAGCTGGATTTAAAGTGTTACATCTTTTGATGTACACATGACTCGCTAGAAGTGTCAGCTCGTATCCAGACAAACGAGCACTCGTAAGATGCTGTGTTCTGGTTCTGTTCAACAAGGTATCCACTGCATGTGGAACCATAACAATGAGTGTGTTATCCAACACTAATCTGGCAGATTGTCTGATAGAAATCGCTGCAGCTGCTGTAGCTCTAAGACAACTGGGCAAAGCTTTAGCTACTGGGTCTAATGTAGCGGAGAAATAGGCACATGGCCTCTGCTTATCTCCAAATGACTGTGTCAAAACTGACAATGCGCAACCCTCTCTCTCGTGAACGTACAGTGTAAAGGACTTGCTATAATCTGGGGTACCCAACACTGGAGCAGAACATAAAGCAGCACGTAGGTCGACAAAGCTTTTCATCCGTCCAAGGGAGCGGATGTGGCGTATCTTTCAACGTTAATGCCAACAATGGTTTAGCCAAAAGTGAAAAATTAGGAATCCATTGTCTACAATAGGAAGTGATACCCAAAAAGGCACGTACTTCTCTCTGCGTGGTGGGTACAGACATCTGTGAAATAGCGTAAATACGTTCTGGGGTCAATCGCCTTCCCTCCTTCGACAAGAGATGACCTAGATAGGTAACCTCTTGGCGGGCATATTGCAACTTAGAGGGAGACACCTTATGATGTAGAGCAGACAAATGATGCAACAACGCAACAGTAACTTCCTTACACACATCTTCCGTATCCGCAGCCACCAACAAATCATCCACATACTGAATAAGTGTAGCGCCAGGAGGCAAGGAAAAAGCATCAAGTTGTGACTTAAGAGCCTTGCTATAGATAGAGGGACTTTCACAATAGCCTTGGGGAGCTCTCTTAAATCTAAAACTTCGGCCTCCGAGAGAGAAACCAAAGATATCCCTACTTTCTTCAGCAATAGGAATACTAAAGAAAGCATTCTTGAGGTCAATAACCGAAAACCAAGCTGCCGAAGCAGGAATCATCGTCAACAAAGCTGTAATGTCCGGAACAACAGGAAACTGTGGCACAACAATTCATTGACCTCCCTAAGGTCACTAACAAATCGATAGACAGGAGGCTGTGAAGGGTTAGTCCTTTTAAGGATCGGAAGAACAGGACTGTTACAAACATTGCCTCTCGTCTCTTCAACCACACCTTTCTGAATGAAATCATCGACAATAGCCAAAAGTGCTCTCTCTCCATCACTAGAGATACGGTATTGGGGAATGCGCGGCATTCTCACATTCTCTTTGACTGTAACAACATATGGTGGAATTGCAAGACAACCCACGTCATTTGGTCCTGTAGCCCAAACACTTTCAGGAAGAGAAAGCAACTCAGGTGGAAACTTGTCCCGAGACAGATACACGGAAGATGTCAGTCTCTTTCCAAATGTAAGATGTACACCCGAAGGGGAACAGTACAATGTTGCATGTAATCTTTTTAACAAATCCAAACCCAGCAAGTTCTCACCGCAACCAGTTGTCAGAATAAGCGGAGCATTCAAATCATAGGGACCAATCGAAACAGGCAAGGGACAAGAAACCGGATTACGAACTGGGGCGCCAGAAAATCCTACAGAAGTATTTATTAAGCCAGACAAAGGAGCCCCAGGGAGTTTAGTATGCATAATAGAACTTCTCATCGCACCAGTATCCAAAAGAAACGGTTCTGAAACACCCATAGTATTGATCGTGACATATGGCCCATTTTGATCTACTAGAATCGACACAACTCCCTCACTTCGTCCATGGCTGTCCTATTCGATCTGAAAATCATCAGCCCTGTCTTCACAATAATTGCAATTATAATACTGCGTGGACTGAACTCTCTGTTGATCAAAATAATTCGTAGTAGATGGAGCAGTAGAACGCTGTTCCTGAGAGGACACACTTTGTCTACTACCTCTAGATCCTGACTGGGAATTTCCACGCCCTCGTGGAGCAGACATCCCATTATCACGCTGTAATAAAACCGGACAACTATTTTTAAAATGTCCCTCTTCTCTACAATACGCACATTGATTAGGACCCAACGGAAGATGTGGCGTGAAATACTCAGGTTTCTGAAACACTTTCTGAAACTGTGGGGGTTGACAAAACTGAGGCTGTGCAGAACGCGGAGAATAAGCTTGCTGTAAAAGAACCTTCGTTTTCAAATCTTTATTTTTCTTCTCTTGTTTCTCTTTCTCCTCTTTATCTCTATTCTCATAATACTGTGCAGTAGCCAGTATTTTAGTAGGGGAAGAGACAGCCCATGTACTCTCAGAACTCTTTAGTTTATTCGACAATTCAGGAAGCAAGTTGTATACAAACTTGTCCACAAACAACCGCTGGCCACCCTCTACACTCAAATCCTGACCACTGTGATCAATAAACGTCTCTTCAAAACGGGTGAAGAAATCCGAAACGCTTTCATCTTTCTTTTGCTTGCAAGCAGCCAGCTTATCGCAATTAACTCGCACCGCGGGCATCATAGTTTTCATCAATTCAATTATTCTGTCTGGTAGGGCTGTGATGTATTTCTATAGGTACTGTATCGATCCCCCTATTCTTGACCCTGGTTTGGTTAATAATTAACTAGCAGCCATCCAACAGTGCAAAAACCGTTATCTGATTAAGCCACACCACGGCACAGAAGCGCGTTATCTGATTAGGTCATAACGCATGCCATCTAATTAGGCAAGCACTATTCCTCCAGCCCCTGATAAGGAATACGGAGTTCTCAAAACAAATCAAACCTACAGCGACCTGGGAAATTCCCGTAGCCATTGTTTTGATTTCACCGAGAACTTCAGTATAAGAATGTGCGAACGAACCAGTTCGTATGACATCCTTATTGACGTATATATGTCCATCCTTACGTCAATCTCGGCACCTTTCAGGTATAAATATTACCGACATTGCCTTAAGCAAACACACGCGGTGGTGACGAGATTGGAGCAGCGAGACTTGCCGAGGAGCCCAGCAGAGAGCGAAGCCCACAGGCGCTGCCCCGCCTTCCTGACGCGCTGAGAACGAGACGCTGCCTTTCTCCTGCCGAGAAATCCAGCTCCGGCGCTTCCAAGCAGCCCTCGCAGGCAGCTGGAATATCAAGACCTGGGATAAGAGATACCAGCCCTCCACCATTCTAGATCTCAGGTACAGAACTGAATAACCCCTTGCAGAGAATTCTTGAGTCAGTCCCTTGGCAAAACAAACTTAACTTAAACTGCTACTTATCTACTCCCGCCCACGTATTAGGCTTAGGTCAGGTACACTGGGGTAGGCGTGGTTAGAAGCACCAGTTGAGTACGATTAGTCAAATGTATATATGTATGTATCTATTTTATCCATTTTAAAGTATTATATGGCTCAGAAACCATATCAATGCTTTTTCAGTATTATTTTATAATTCTGTCTTTACTGTATGCACTTTACTTAACTATAAGTATTGCAATAATAGCGATTCATTTCTCTTGTACGAGAAAAGAGACTGATCAATAAATACCATCTTTTATTGAACACGCCCGTCTCTTCCTTTTCTCTACAATCTGGTGAAACTAAGAATGCACTGAACTGACTGAGTAAAATAAGTTGTCTTTTGTTTTCACACGACTCTAGAGATACACTCTTGATTAGGGGAGAGCAAAGTTGTCATGTTCTATGGTTGTCAGAAACTAAATCCCTTCTTGTCTATCCAGGGAGGTTAAAATCCTCCTTGCCTATTCGAGAAAGTTTCTAGTGAACTCTGAGCTAGCTGGCAAACACAAAACTTTAAGTCTAATATCGTCAGTAGAAGACCTAGCTAACCTCCGTCCTAGGTCTATACTATTGAAGATATTATTCCAATGCGCAGAGCCTATTGGGATAATAGGAACTACACTACATGGCGCCCAACGTTTGGATAGGCGATAAAACTAACGCAAGACATTAGAGTAACTCAGTCGTGCTTTTTCACACAGAGACCCTTTTTTCCCATAATACTCCAAAGACGTCTGGAGTGGGTGAAAGGTCATATCCGCCAAACTTCGCAGGAGGAGACTCCTATGTATGGTTCTTGGTTTATTCAACGTTGAAGGATACACTGTTCCAAAATATTGTGCATCTAATCTTTGTTTCCGTGGAAACCTGATCTGTAAACAAACAGAAGAACCTTCCTGTCTGTAAAATGACAGACAGTGAAGAAGAAAGAGAGACAGTTAGAATAGCAGCTGAACTCGTAGCAGCTGATACTACTATGCAGGAAAATTACCCGGATATAATACTCATCCCGGTCAACATAAGAAAATCTATAACTTTAAAACTTATAGAAAATGGACTGACATCGAGAGGTGGTACAGTCATATTCGTAATTGAGGCACACGAATATCGGCAGACAGAGGTATTCTATTCATGGATAAATTTTCTAGCAGCAAACGCTGTAACAAAGGTCTTCCACTATTACAAAACAGAGGAACCTCCTAATGAGTACATTCCTTTTGAGGAGGTGGAAATACCACTCAAATTCCAAGAGCACCTGCTCTTGTTTAATGGCGCCCTAAAACATAATATTCACATCACCAGGCTCGGTCCACTAGGTAGACCAGGAGCAACGTGGCCGGTCCTAGCCGGATACACACCACATCCAGACATTGAAGAAATGCCTGCAGCAGACCTTTTAGCACAGCTAAAACAATTAATAAAAATACATAGACAATTAGTCCAATATGTAATGCGGACTTCAACAGTCCAACCAGCAATTAAAATTCCACAGCTGACCCCTCATCAGGGGAACACAAATAAAATTACACCACAGAACATACAGTCCTGTCTAGGTAAAGTACCCGCAAAACGGGAACAAATTCCTTTCTGGCTAGCACAAAAAAATCACTCAAATAGAGGCGGTGTTTCCAGATACCACCTCTGTTGAGAAACACAGGATTCTGACTATCTGTCTTCCAATGGGAATCGCACCACACGTGGAGGACTGTGACACTTGGGGAACAGTCTTTGCTTCCATTTACACAAAAACACATGGTGTACCATCCATGTCAGTAATACCAGATGTGCTAAAACAAATTCAAGATGAATACGGTCCAGAACCCGCTTTAACTCTCGGTATGAAATTACTGAAAGACTTCAAGCAGGTCTCGGCAATATTACTAGCCAACATAAAGGGAGAAGCAGCAAATGTGGCGATCCGCCAGAGGTTAAAAGAGACAAATATAGCAGACCAACCATCTGAAATTGCCAGAATCATAGAAAAATCCTATGAAGAACTAGGAAGAGATAGTTTGGGTGGAATACCAGTGAAACCCCAACTAGTTGAAAGTCCTGAAAAGGTATTTATTAAACATAATTTAAACACTCAAAAAAAGAGCTGGGATGGAAATAAACAATCCAATCCTAAAGAAAAAAGATTCCAGTCCAGAGGAAGGTCTCCTCGGCGGAGAGAAAGATCTCCTGACCAAGGACGCAAGTCTCCCCAAAGGGAGCCCTCTGTGAAAAAATACAACCTTAGAAATAGGGATAATATAAAAAAAACCTGATAGATATCAAGATATTGATACACGTCCCTCTCAATCTTTTCAGACTTCCTCGCAGAAATCGGAAAGAAGAGGACGATCAGAACACAGGGAAGAGCACGTCAAGTCCAAAGACAAGGAACCTGCTCATCTGAATAAAAAATTACAATTTCCAAAAAAGAAGGTAGCCAGTATTAAAGTAATCAACAATGCAGAGAATACTGAGGACACAGCTGAAAAACGGAGAATGGGCTCAGACAATGCTAGACAGCGCAGCAGAAGTGAGCATAGCTCGCAAAGTCCTTATGAATCATCTGGAGACAGTGGACACGAATGAATACATTCAAGTGGAAACTGCAGATATCAGAGTTAGCAAACCTCATAAAATATATGAAATAACATTGCGTATAGAGGGGGATAAGACTAGAAAAATAAGGGGTCTATTTTGGGATAATCTCTCCGAGGGCTATGACATCCTTCTAGCTGAACGAGACTGGCCACCCGAGTTTGTCAGGGAGTGCCCTCATGGCGAAGAAATAATTATGCCTGCCTTCTCAAATCATATTCCAATTCATAAAAAATATACACTTGGAAGAAAGTGGGCAGTAGCTCAAGCTCCTGCTTTATATAAAAATCATGTGGGATGGGATGAGGACTCTCCTCCTCACAAAATCCAGTTAAAATCACAACCTACTGCACAGAGGCAGTACCCGATTAAGCAAGAAGCTAAAAAACAGGTAAAAGAGATCCTAGATCAACTTGAATACCAGGGGGTGATTGAAACTTGCACCTCACAAATGAACAACCCTTTGTTTCCTGTCTCCAAGCCAGACAATTCATATCGTCTTGTTTTGGACTACAGACACCTTAACTCATGTTGCAAAACCTTTGCAGTACAAAACTCGCATAGTGCTGCACTAATGAATAACATAGTGCGCAAAAAATACAAAACAACATTAGACATCTCTAATGGATTCTTTTGTCAGAATATAGCACCAGAAAGCAGATATTTGACCGCGTTCTCAATAAATGGCGCGCAAAAAAAATTCTGTCGTTTGCCCCAGGGGTTCAAGAACAGCCCAGGATTATTCTCAGCGAGAGTAACAGAATTACTACAAACATATGATGACGAGGCATTATCTTATGTCGACGACATCTATCTAACAGACGATGACTTGGATACTCACTTGAAGAGAGTGAACACCATAATACTTGGGTTCGCAGCAGAGGGTTACAAATTCAACTTTAAAAAATCAAGAATTGCCCATCTAACAGTCCTGTTTTTAGGATATGAACTATCAAGTGAAGGCAAAAGCCTGGCTGACAATTTCCTAGAGAAATGTGCTGTAATCCAAGCACCTAGAACACTAAAAAACCTACAATCAATTCTAGGCTTCCTAAATTTCGGAAGAACTTACATTATAAATTACGCAGAAAGGGTCAAACCCCTTTATGATCTAATAAAACCAGATTTTAAAAGAATCAATTGGACTCAAAAACACACAGAAATTTTGAGATCTTTACAAACAGACATGTTAATTAAAACAAAATTACAAACACGTGATAACACACGCAACCTTGTGATTCGAGTCATCCCAGGAAGATGCGGATTCACATACCTGACCTCTAATGAGGGAGAAAAGGTACCAATTGCATACAAATCACACTTGTACACAGAAGCTGAAAAAACGTTCAGCATTAAAGAAAACATTGTTCATGCGGTTCAAACGGCTGTAGCAAGAGAAAAAGACCAAGCTGACGGTAGACGTATTGCAGTCAGAACAGCAGAATCAGCCTTTGAGGCATTAACAACCCCATGTAATTTACCGACTACAGCATTGAATCCAGAATGGATACAATGGGTAAATTCAATTGCTACGGACAAAATAAAATACTATTTTGATCCAGAACTGAAAGAATTAAAATATCTAGAATATGAGAGAGAATACCCTCTGCCAATCGACATTCTGCCCTTACAACAGTACGCCTGTGTAATTTATACAGACGGCCATGCTCAACCACCTGGGTGGGGAGAACAAGCGTACAACCCCACATGTGAAATTACAAAAGAAGTATGGCGTGGAGGAAAACTGAGACCTCTATTAATAAAAACGCACTCAGTAGAAACTAATTCAGAACAACAGACTGAAATAATAGCATTGAAAATGGCGCTAGATAATGCCGATCGCGAATTCCCGACACTTATAGTGTCCGATTCGCGTTACTGCGTCAAATCATACAATAACGATTTGCAGAAATGGATTCAGAATGGTTACAAAGATGACACAGGTGCCACAATAAAGCAGAAAGCGCTTTGGGAACAAGTAGTTCTTTTAAAGAAAGAACTACCAAAAACTCACGTGATACATTCAGTGAGTCATCAGCGTGATGGCGTTCACGTTGCAGGGAATTCATTGGCTGAGACAGCCACAGCGGTTGCAACTAAATCGGCTTCCGTAGCTAAAAAAAAAAGCGTACAGTAAAATACATTGACGGTGAAACAGTGCTGGCGGTGAAAACGTCATCAAAGGGTGACTGCTCAGCGCTACCGATCAATTACCCACTCAACTATACATACATAATCGATGCAAACTCCGTTCCTTTTGCTCGAATCCCTGGAGTGGGGGATAGAGTAATTCCAAACACGGACAGGAGAAGCTTGTTAATAGCGGACGCACACATGGGTGAGGGTCTTAGTCACCTCAAGCTTAAAGATTCTCTGGAAGAATTACAATCAGTGTACTGGTGGCCAGGCATGAGCCTGCATCACCACATTTTTGTAAAAAACTGCCCAGACTGCAACAGAGATCGCAGCGGCGAGAGAAACGGTGTATTAACATGGCGTTTCACTCCAGAAGGGCTAGACAATAGTCAATAAAACCAACAAAAAGAATATATATATAAAAAAAAAAAAAGCGTCAGATTAACATAAAAAGACTAACTTTCACTTATAATGTAGACCCCAGCGCTCGGCTGACGTCTGAACTGTTATAAAAAGATTTGCGAGTCTATAATGGCATATACGCTAGGAGCATGCTACGTTTGGACCAATATTTTCCCCTTTAACGCTCAAGCTTATGGGGAGGTATGGCCAAATGAGCATTGCATAGCGGGACTCTTCTCACTTCCTTCCTGAGGGATACGGGATGGTGTAAAGAAAAAACCAAGGCATAGAGCAATCTATAACAGCAAAGGTATTAGGTTCGTGAGCTGGGTGGGTCAAACATCTAATAAGTGTCCAACGTAGTCTAAATAACCTGCCAAGAGATTCTCTGAGGGGATTCAGTCCGTACGAACTATTGTTTGGGACTAGAATGATGATCCAAGATCTTGACAGTCAGACTTCAGTGGTTAAAGACAAAAGCTTTGATATCAAAGATCGTTTGGCTATTTTGCAGGACTTAAATGAAACAAGAAAAGACCTGAGCAACATAAAGTTGAAACAACAGCCAACAACCACTGAAGAGAAACCACCTGTCCCAGCAAGACCTGTCTGGATTCCAAAAGTCGGGGATCTAGTCAGAGAGAAGATCGCGGTAAAGAAGGAATTTGGGCCTTCTTACAGGAAAGCAGTTCCTGTCTTGTCTATCAACGGGACAAGATCAGTAGTACTACCGCCCCTTGCTGGTAAAAAGGAGAACAGAGTTGTATCCATCGACTTTGTAAAACCACAATCATGTGGCCGATAACAAACAGTAGGCCAAGTGGACTCCCAAGAAGTAGTAGAACACCGATGTTTGCTACAAATCCAGAGGTTCAAACTAAGAGGCTAATCACATTCGAAATGCCCACAGAACATCAACAAGGAATATGCAACAAAGCAATGGAACTTGAACCTCTAAAAACCCAAATAAAAACATTTAGTCGAGACAAACCAACCTACAATGAAGTAACATATGAGTATGCTGATAAAACAAAGGAAACTTCTAGAACAAAAAGTAATCCAGAAGCAATTGGAACAATTGACAGAACAGCATCCGGCTACTTCATCAACTTCGATGATTCATCTGAAGATCTGAGTGAATCTAAGAAACCGCCATCAACAAAAACTTTTAAAGATAAAGCTAAGGAACTTTTTCAACAGCTGAAAGAAAACTATCTGATTTCTCCATGGATTGAATTTTGGGTGGCCTTAGGTGCATTTATCCTCATACTTTGGCTCATCATGGTACTATGCTTAGGACATTTCATTGAAGGAAAATATGCTAAAATGGACACAGCAAGCCAGAAAATCAACTTGGTCCTTAAACCACACACATCTTCACACGTCGAGAAAAGAGAACTTTCTTCAGTGAACTTCACAGCCAATCCTATACCAGGCGGTGTAGCATGGGACAAAACTGATTATGAAATCTATGGTCCGGTTGAAATCCTGAAGTATCCACACCAATTCAAGATCTCATTGAGTGACTTTGTAAAACCAAGCACATTTGCTGATGATTGGGACTTTGAAAGAATTAATGATATGATGTCTGATCTTGTGATGTCTGCTAAATTTACAGAACATGATTATTTGCAGGGTTCGTCTAATTATGATCAAATGTTCTGCTACAACCACTATGGTAACCATTATCTACACAACTCTGCACAACCTAGAAATGTTTTAAATTATAACCAATGGGAACATTGTGCTACTCCTCCAAAAGGTAGCTCGAAAACATTTTATGATAAATATTCATACTTTTCAGGGTTTAACACAAGTAATGCAGAAACATTTTATTTCAAATTGTCAAATAAGACAGGTATGAAGACCATGCTTACAAACACAAAATTGATATATTCAGATTAATTTTTTGAGCAAATGAATACATTTGGTTTTGATTTCTGGAACAATAATATTGAAGCAAAAACTGTTTGGGGTACAAGAGATTGGCAAGTACAAGGTATAGAATCATTGTTTAGAGCCTGTATGATCCCAGAACAAATTATATTTTTGAATGACACTAATCAACAAACTACCTGTCTTGGCTTAGCCAAAATCAAAGATTTAAACAAGCCGTCTATTCCAAAGCCAACAGTGAACGATAATAGCTCTATAGATGTTGAGATAGACGTGAACCATATACTAAACCAAAACAGAACACATCCTGAATGGAAACAATGGTTGATCTGGCCCACAGATACAAATAACTGTCAAGACAGATTCCTGAACAAAATACAGGGGTTCACATTGACCAGGCCAGACCCTAGATATTCCCAAAGACAACATCCAGGGATAGTAACCACCTACAGCGTGGGCAAGCTCTGCCTTCAATGGCTACAAACGTCCACACTGGCAGAAATTAAGCAACACCTAACTTTACTTACAGAAGGTGCTGACTTGCGTGATTTCATTATGGGACCACGCAAACAGCGTCAAAAACGTTTCATAGCGGCCTCTATATATGCAGCTTATAACGAAGCCTGGAAAGAAACTCAAATTGAGACAGCAGAGAAAATACGGGAAATTGACCGTATTAATTTGGAAAAATCACTTTCTGTGGTGGACAATGGGTTAATGACTCTGTCCTCCAGAATATATTCTCTAGACAGCATTGTGTCTTCAGCAATCGATATAATATCGCAAGACTTACTGTTGTTACAACACGGTCAGTCCCAATTGCGTTCTATTGTACAGCTTGGCTGGACGTTACAAAATCTGCGTTCAGGCTATGTGCCTTGGCGTTTAATCAACACAACGTCACTATTCCAAATCTTTAACCTTACTGATAAACAAATCAGTATGGCACAGAAGGGTGCTGATTATACAATCCTGAGCATTGAAAAACTAGAAAGATTACCATTAACAAGGTCAGAACGACCTGTCATTGAATGGATAATACATGGGATAATAAATATTCCGATATCTACTTTCAGGTTTCAATACTGCCAAAAATATATACAGGCAGGCCAGTATGAAAGGTTGGGTAAAGGGTACATTAAGTCAACATGGAACTTGCCCTATACACACGAATGTGTCAGTAATAAAGGCCAGAAAGTGTTTCTTAGTGGCAATAATTGTGCAAGATCACTAAGCGGTACACTTCTGTGTCAGGGTATTATCTTGCATGGAGCCTGTGAAGGGACTTCAAATAACCTTTCATGTTACCAGCTAGGCACACCTGCAACACAAATAGAACCATTCTTTAGGAGACTCTCGAACGGGAGTTACATTCTAATAGTAGATCGCAGATGTTGTAGTTTGCTGCCCGGAAAACCTTATCTCATAAGCGTGACTAGGAAGGTCATGTGCTGTGAACGAGTATTGTTCCCGAACGATTCTCCAGACAGGGAGGCAAGGTTATGGCCCAATTTGAAAATTGCTTCTATTCGAATTGATACTTTAAGCAGAATGAAGACAGTGCTCCAACAGACGCCGACCAGGCTAACGTCATCAAAAGAAACGTATGATCTCCAAGTTGCGAGGACAACGGCAGAGATTCATTTATTGTTATCAACAAATTCCCCCATACATTTCGCAGAAATACTGAACGAAATCTTAAATATTTCTGATACCAGTGGTGTCTCAAGTGTATTTAAGACAGTGTTTTCAGGAATTTTGACACCATTCAAAGCCATCCTGGGTATTTTTCCAGACTTTGTCCATTCCATCTTTGGCGGACTTCCTCTCCTTTTTGGGACTGGTGGCAGGCATCCTATTTTTGATCCTGTTATTTCGCTATGGCAAACCATGTCACAGACATAACACCTGCGACAAGGGAAGAAACGATCCTAGCCATTGGCTTCCGGGACCGCATAACTAGAGTCCTTGGACTAGCACGGCTACAGGACTTGAACATGACTTGGTTTCTTTCATTTAGACCAATGTGGCAACGTTGTGTTATGCCTGTATTAAGGTGCTTGCTATGCGGCGAAGAATGCGTGTTGGACACCTGTTTGACACTACAATCGGATGTGCCATTGGACGCAGAAACCGTGTTGGGTCCGGTAACGGCTCATGCATTGTGCTGCCCCCAGCGGCTACCTATCCTGATGACGGCATTCGTGGAGACTTCACCACTACGATTGAGGGGTAGTGAAGTACGAGATGAAAGCAGCATCGATCAGGTACGACCTTCAGTCAGCTATGCTGATCAAAACATCAATGAAGGCAATCATGCTCATGAATGCATGGTAACAACTTTTTCAGACTTAGTGGAACTTTCGCAAGAAGCTGTTGACAGTTTTTTCGACAGTCTAAATGATATGATGTTTTCACCAGAGCAGAAGGAATGACTTTGAGCAAACTAGCACACGGAGTTCCCTGCAAACTTTAATTTGGCCTTCAACTTTAAAAGTAGAGCAATGAAATGGAACAATATTTTTTTTTCTCCTCTCACCTCCCTCAATTCCAAAATATTTACAATTTTTTGGGACACTTATCTTCTGCTTAAAGTAGACATTATTCTTAGAGAACTGAATTTATATTTTAGGTAGTCAAGAGACATTAGCTACCCTCTAGCATTTTCATACAAAACTTTATGATTGTGATGAAATGGTCTCGCACTTTTCTTCTGTATAAAAGAGCCATTTCATGTGTAGTTTTCACAATTTATTCATGCTGAGTTTGAAATATGCGTTATATGTTTAGCATTATTATACTGCTTGTGCATACAGTACATGTGATTGTGTTTCGTATATTTCATAATTCCAATTTTCAGAATGCATATGAATGTATTTTGGGGTGGTACGGTATACACAAACGCTACTAGTTTCACTATGCCTAGATTTGTAAATATGGACATAGTCTACGTGGAGTGGGTGTGATGTATTTCTATAGGTACTGTATCGATCCCCCTATTCCTGACCCTGGTTTGGTTAATAATTAACTAGCAGCCATCCAACGGTGCAAAAACCGTTATCTGATTAAGCCACACCACGGCACAGAAGCGCGTTATCTGATTAGGTCATAACGCATGCCATCTAATTAGGCAAGCACTATTCCTCCAGCCCCTGATAAGGAATACGGAGTTCTCAAAACAAATCAAACCTACAGCGACCTGGGAAATTCCCATAGCCATTGTTTTGATTTCACCGAGAACTTCAGTAAAAGAATGTGCGAACGAACCAGTTCGTATGACATCCTTATTGACGTATATATGTCCATCCTTACGTCAATCTTGGCACCTTTCAGGTATAAATATTACCGACATTGCCTTAAGCAAACACACACGGTGGTGACGAGATTGGAGCAGCGAGACTTGCCGAGGAGCCCAGCAGAGAGCGAAGCCCACAGGCGCTGCCCCACCTTCCTGACGCGCTGAGAACGAGACGCTGCCTTTCTCCTGCCGAGAAATCCAGCTCCGGCGCTTCCAAGCAGCCCTCGCAGGCAGCTGGAATATCAAGACCTGGGATAAGAGATACCAGCCCTCCACCATTCTAGATCTCAGGTACAGAACTGAATAACCCCTTGCAGAGAATTCTTGAGTCAGTCCCTTGGCAAAACAAACTTAACTTAAACTGCTACTTATCTACTCCCGCCCACGTATTAGGCTTAGGTCAGGTACACTGGGGTAGGCGTGGTTAGAAGCACCAGTTGAGTAAGATTAGTCAAATGTATATATGTATGTATCTATTTTATCCATTTTAAAGTATCATATGGCTCAGAAACCATATCAATGCTTTTTCAGTATTATTTTATAATTCTGTCTTTACTGTATGCACTTTACTTAACTATAAGTATTGCAATAATAGCGATTCATTTCTCTTGTACGAGAAAAGAGACTGATCAATAAATACCATCTTTTATTGAACACGCCCGTCTCTTCCTTTTCTCTACAATCTGGTGAAACTAAGAATGCACTGAACTGACTGAGTAAAATAAGTTGTCTTTTGTTTTCACACGACTCTAGAGATACACTCTTGATTAGGGGAGAGCAAAGTTGTCATGTTCTATGGTTGTCAGAAACTAAATCCCTTCTTGTCTATCCAGGGAGGTTAAAATCCTCCTTGCCTATTCGAGAAAGTTTCTAGTGAACTCTGAGCTAGCTGGCAAACACAAAACTTTAAGTCTAATATCGTCAGTAGAAGACCTAGCTAACCTCCGTCCTAGGTCTATACTATTGAAGATATTATTCCAATGCGCAGAGCCTATTGGGATAATAGGAACTACACTACATGGCGCCCAACGTTCGGATAGGCGATAAAACTAACGCAAGACATTAGAGTAACTCAGTCGTGCTTTTTCACACAGAGACCCTTTTTTCCCATAATACTCCAAAGACGTCTGGAGTGGGTGAAAGGTCATATCCGCCAAACTTCGCAGGAGGAGACTCCTATGTATGGTTCTTGGTTTATTCAACGTTGAAGGATACACTGTTCCAAAATATTGTGCATCTAATCTTTGTTTCCGTGGAAACCTGATCTGTAAACAAACAGAAGAACCTTCCTGTCGGTAAAATGACAGACAGTGAAGAAGAAAGAGAGACAGTTAGAATAGCAGCTGAACTCGTAGCAGCTGCTACTACTATGCAGGAAAATTACCCGGATATAATACTCATCCCGGTCAACATAAGAAAATCTATAACTTTAAAACTTATAGAAAATGGACTGACATCGAGAGGTGGTACAGTCATATTCGTAATTGAGGCACACGAATATCGGCAGACAGAGGTATTCTATTCATGGATAAATTTTCTAGCAGCAAACGCTGTAACAAAGGTCTTCCACTATTACAAAACAGAGGAACCTCCTAATGAGTACATTCCTTTTGAGGAGGTGGAAATACCACTCAAATTCCAAGAGCACCTGCTCTTGTTTATGTCAAGCTATCCTCGTCGTCCCTTACCTTGCTTGAACAGATGCCCTCTAGGATGACGCAGATGATTCCGCAGAGACGCAAGGGACCAACTTCCCTGATTACTAACTAACACTTACTGATTCTAATATTACAGCAAGACATTAACTAGAAATTAGGGAGGAGGGCCGGTACTGGACGTTGCAGTGAAGACTCTTGATTCTTGCTGTCGACCTGCGAGGCAACAAGCACAGAAGACTTTACTATTCTGGTCCTATAGTTTCCTCCTATTCTACTCTAAAATCTTTTAACTAATCTAGTTAAGGCACTTAAGACTCTAACTGGATGTCTAGACGTTCCCCTACCTGCGATCAGTAAGGAGTGGGACTTCGTCCAGTATTTCTTTATGGTGGTGAAGACGATGTCGTCAAGTGTCCTCTGGGATAAGTGGTCAGCTTGAAGGGTTGTATGCTCTAGTTGAATTAGGCTGGAAATGAAAGAGAAGGATTACTTATCATTCTTTTAAAAGGCTTTCGCAAATCCTTCCTACAATGCAATTCTACCACTTACTTGCAATAAACTTCTTGCTTCCTAGACTTGGGGTTCTTAACAATCTTCCTCTAATTTCGGAAAGATAAGCAAAGATACACAATATCCTATACCTTAACAACTACAAGCGATGACTGTATTCGCAATCAAAATATGGCTCTAAATAACACTCATGAAAACCTAAACAAAGTTCTTCTTTAGAAAACTGAGGTACAAGGAACAGAATAGTCCAAAGTCTTTTCCTTGCGTTTTCTTCTGTGAAGCAAAGTTCCAAAAATTGTTATGACCTTTCTTGCGAAGGGCGCCTTTAACCAAAAAAATGAAAGTACTTAGCTTTCTGACTCTTTGTCTTCTAGGGTCATCATCGCTGTTGCAGAGAACGATTCGCCATTATGAAGAGCCATGAAGATGTCCTGCCGGTATGGAGAATCCTTCCTGGAAGTCCCAAGTCCATGCGCGACCTTCTTCAAAGGAAGTCTGAAGGCAAAGCGCCTTCCAGAAGGCTGGGTGCGGTTTAAATACTGGGCTGCACCCAGCTCCACCCGGTTACGCACACAGAAAGTGCGCGAGATAGAAGCTTCCTGAATCCCCTCAGAAGCGCACCAAAAAGGCGCGTGCGAGGGATGCGAGGAGAACGCTCTCAGAGCGAAGGCCTGGCTTCCGTCAGCGCTCAAAGCGAAGGCCTGGTCTTCTGACAGCGCTGGCTCCTAATCCTGAAATAAAACGCATGAGAACACAGAAACCTGCACCAAACATTGGAAATAACCACAATAGTTCACAAGGCATGAAATACTGTACCACCAAACACACTGATTTTGAAGCGTGCGGGCGCACGGGACAGGTGTGGGTTTCAAAATGGGAAATACTACAGAAGCCTAAAGGGGACATGTAGTTCGTAAGGAAGGGCAGGTGTGGAATCATGACAGTACTCCCTCCTCAAGATCCCCCCAAGAACGGTGGAAATGGGTCTAGGTTTATCTGGGAATCTTAAATGAAAGTTCCGAATCAATCTGGGAGCATTTTTAAGATGTTCTAGAGGCTCCCATGATCTTTCCTCAGGACCATAACCCTTCCAGTCGATGAGGTAAAATAACCTTCCTCTAACTCTCTTGGAATCCAAGATTGCTCTTACTTCAAATTCTGAGTTGCCTTCAACAATGATAGGAGGTGGGGACTTGGGAATACGAGTTTGAGGATGAAAAGGCTTGATTAGAGAGAGATGGAAGACTGGATGTATCAAGTACTTACTAGGGAGGGTCAATCTAACACAAACTGGATTTAGTATTTTCTCAATGGGAAAGGGGCCAATACATTTTGGATTGAATTTTCTGTTCCCTCTTAATTTCAAATTTTTTGTACTCAACCATACTTTGTCACCTATTTCATAAAGAGGTTGTTCGGATCGATGTTTATCCTTGGCTTCTTTTTGAGATTCTTTCGCTTTGGCCAAGTTGAATTTAGCATCCTCCTGAATGGTGAATATCTGGGACACATAGTCATAAACTGTGGTTACGGAATCATTGATGTTATTGTAGGAGTTTTCAGGAATGCTTTTTGGATGAAAACCGAAATTACAAAAGAATGGGGACATTTTAATAGAAGAATGCTCAGAGTTGTTGTAGGCGAACTCCAAAGGACTTAACAGATCGGACCATTCTTCGGAAACATTAGGTAACATACAACGAAGATATTGTTCAATAGTCTGGTTAGTTCTTTCAGTTAAACCATCGGTTTGAGGATGGTAACTAGAGGATAAACGAACCTCCATATGTAACAAAGAACTCAGTTTCTGCCAAACCTTAGAAACAAACTGTGATCCCCTGTCCGAAATGACAACCGAAGGAATTCCGTGTAATCTTATCACATGGATCATGAGCAAATGGGCAAGCTCCAATGCAGTGGGAAGCTTTTTTAAAGGAACAAAATGGGCCATACGGGTAAACTGGTCTACAACAGTCAAAATTGTATTGAATCCCTTCTTGGTTTCAGGTAGTTCAACAATGAAGTCTAATGATATAGTATGCCATGGTTGAGGAGGAATAGGTAATGGCATCAACAAACCACTAGGAGCCTGATGAGAGGACTTGTGCTGGATACAGATGCTACAAGTTTCCACAAATTGTTTAATGTCTTTGGACACAGAAGGCCACCAAAACTTCCTCTTGATGAGTTCTATAGTCTTTATAAAGCTTGGGTGGGCTGACAGAACCGTATCATGATGAAGGTGAATAATGGATCTTTGAATTTTCTCATTTGGAACAAAGATCAAGTCGTGGACCATCAGCAAACCGTCCTTCTCAAAAAGAAAAGGATGATCTTTTCTCCAACGCTCTAATGCCTTTTCTTTCAGAGCTTCTTTAATGTCGTTAACGATGTCACAAACAGTTAAGCTTCCCTGAAAACAAGAAGTTGGGATTACAGGGTGAACGACTACCGGTTGATCCGACGTCATTTCTCCTAGTCTGGATAAAGCATCTGCTTTTAAATTTTCCTTTCCTGGGCGATATGTGATTACAAAATTGTAGTCATTAAAAAACATGGACCAACGCAGTTGCCTAGCAGATAAAGCCTTTACAGATCTTAGAGCTTGGAGATTCCTGTGATCGGTATAAATCGTTACAGGATGACGAGCTCCTAATAGGTAATGACGCCATTCTTCAAACATTGCTTTGATTGCCAACAACTCTTTGTCGGCAATTGCATAATTTTGTTCGGCTTCTGATAATTTTCTTGAGAAATAGGCTATAGGGTGCATTTGGCCAGTTTCTGAATCTCGTTGTGAAAGAATGCCACCCAATGCAAATTGAGAGGCGTCTGCTTCCACAATAAAAGGTAGATTGGGGTCTGGATGACTTAAAATTGGAGCCATGGTAAATAACTTTTTTAGGTTTTGAAATGCTTCATCAGCGGCTGGGGACCATAAAAACTTGGCTCCTTTTCTCAACAGTTTGGTAATAGGTGTTATAACCTGAGAAAAGTTCTGAATGAATCTGCGGTAAAAATTTGCAAACCCTAAAAAACTTTGGATTTGTTTCACTGAAGTGGGACTAGGCCAGGTTGTTACAGCTTCTACCTTTTTAGGGTCCATTTCTATTCCCTCTGGGCTGATAATATAGCCCAGAAAATCCACTTTGGAAACGTGAAATAGACTCTTTTCCAATTTTACGAAGAGTGAGTTTGAAAGTAGTCTTTGAAGAATGGCGCGAACCTGTCTTACATGTTCTTCCTCAGAATCAGAATATATGAGGATATCATCTATGTAGACTACGCAGCAGATGTCAATGAACTCATGTAGAACCTCATTTATAAAAAACTGGAAGGCGGCAGGAGCGTTACACAAACCAAATGGCATGACTTGGTATTCAAAGAGACCGAATTTTGTACGGAATGCTGTCTTCCATTCGTCTCCTTTTCTTACTCTAACCAAATGGTACGCTCCGCGTAAGTCCAATTTTGTATAAATTTTAGCCTTCTTTATTTGGTCTAATAGTGTAGGGATTAATGGCAAGGGGTACCTGTTCTTTATGGTTACGTTGTTCAAGGCTCTATAGTCTATACACGTGCGCAGCTCCCCTCCCTTTTTTGGAATGAAAAAAAGAGCTGATGAAACCGGAGACTTGGAGTGTCTTATAAAGCCATTAGCAAGATACTCATCAAGATAATCCCTGAGATGGGCGTTTTCTGCTTCCGTAAGAGCATATATTCGACTGCAGGGTAAGGTAGCTCCAGGCACCAAATCTATTCTACAGTCGAAATCTCTATGTGGTGGTAGGGTGTTGGCCTTCTTTTTGTCAAAAACATCAGACAGGTCATTATACACTGATGGCACTCCTTCCAGAATTAGTATATTGGGTGATTCCATTCCAAATTCAAAACCTTGAACCACATCCTTAGATCTCCTTGTAAGGAAACAAAGATCTGTGCAAGCAGGAGATTGAAAAGTGATTGTCTTGGTCACCCAATCTATGGACGGGTTATGTTTAACTAACCAAGGGATTCCTAAAATCATCTTGAATTGAGGGGCATCAATGATGTCTAATTGTATTCTTTCCCTATGTATAGGAGAGCAATCCATTTCTAATACCTCAGTCTGTCTATTTACAGGACCCGAAGTCAATTCTTTGCCATCAACAGCTCTAACGATTTCTGGATGGTCCTTTGACAAGGATCTGAAGCCTAACTGAAGGAAGAAATGAGAGTCTATAAAATTACCTGTAGCACCAGAATCTATGATGGCTTCCACCTGTCTGGAGTAAGACTCTGGAAGCAGACCTCGGAGTTCTACAAGAATTGAAAAGTGTCTACAACCAATGGGAGGAATAGTTGAGGCCAAACTAGAGAACAAACTCGATAAACCGACCTCTCCTTTTACCGAGTTTTCTAGTTTTCCGACTTTTCTTGTGTGACAGCTAAATCGGATGATCTAACCTTAAATTTGTTTGGTCGTGTGGGACATTCCTTCACAAAGTGTCCTGACTTCCCACAATAGAGACATTGATTTAATCGCCGTCTCTTTTCTTTCTCCTCCTTAGACAAGGGACCTCGGATAGATCCTATCTGCATAGGTTCTGCAGTATCTGTTTTGGAACTAGGTTCTCGGTTAGGTACCGATGTGGATCTTTCCTTAAAGAAAACTAATTTGTGCTCTGACTTCCCTCTTTCTCCCTTTCTTTCGGATATACGATGATTTAATTTCACCACTAGGTCAATGAAGGCACTAATCTTCTCGGGGGGGTCTAAAATCTGGGTGATCATGTCTTTCAATTCGTCCTTCAATCCCCTATAGAAGATCGAGATTCGCTTGTCGTGAGGCCAATCAGCTTCTAAGACCAAACGATTGAAGGTAGATATATAATGTAGCAAATCAGATGAGCCTTGTTTTAAACCTAACAGCTCATTGTCTGCTGACTGAACAAATAGATGTTTAGAAAACATCTTCTTTAAAGCCCTCTCAAAATCCCTGAAGTTATACAAGATCCGATCATCAGCTTCCACTAAAGGGACTGACCAAAGGGCAGCGTCGCCACCCATGTAGGATAACATGAATGCAACTCTGGAAGAATCATCAGGAAAAGCTGTGGTTTTTGCTATAAAGTGTAAATGACATTGTTGTAAAAACACTGAGAACTTATTGCAATCCCCATAAAATCTCTCTGGGGGAGCTAAAGGGGTGGGGACCGGAGTCACAACATGGATTTGTGTTGGAGAACTAGAACTGGAAGAGCCCTGAATAGTGGCAGATTTTTGCTGCACCGAGTCCTGGAGAGAGGATAAATCCCTACGTAAAGAAGCGTTATCCTGCCTAATTGCTTCTAGCACAGCAGCTAGATCCTGCATAGATACCTGATCCATTGCGTCTGGGCGGAATTATCAACGTGGGCTTTGCCTTCTGTCAAGCTATCCTCGTCGTCCCTTACCTTGCTTGAACAGATGCCCTCTAGGATGACGCAGATGATTCCGCAGAGACGCAAGGGACCAACTTCCCTGATTACTAACTAACACTTACTGATTCTAATATTACAGCAAGACATTAACTAGAAATTAGGGAGGAGGGCCGGTACTGGACGTTGCAGTGAAGACTCTTGATTCTTGCTGTCGACCTGCGAGGCAACAAGCACAGAAGACTTTACTATTCTGGTCCTATAGTTTCCTCCTATTCTACTCTAAAATCTTTTAACTAATCTAGTTAAGGCACTTAAGACTCTAACTGGATGTCTAGACGTTCCCCTACCTGCGATCAGTAAGGAGTGGGCCTTCGTCCAGTATTTCTTTATGGTGGTGAAGACGATGTCGTCAAGTGTCCTCTGGGATAAGTGGTCAGCTTGTAGGGTTGTATGCTCTAGTTGAATTAGGCTGGAAATGAAAGAGAAGGATTACTTATCATTCTTTTAAAAGGCTTTCGCAAATCCTTCCTACAATGCAATTCTACCACTTACTTGCAATAAACGTCTTGCTTCCTAGACTTGGGGTTCTTAACAATCTTCCTCTAATTTCGGAAAGATAAGCAAAGATACACAATATCCTATACCTTAACAACTACAAGCGATGACTGTATTCGCAATCAAAATATGGCTCTAAATAACACTCATGAAAACCTAAACAAAGTTCTTCTTTAGAAAACTGAGGTACAAGGAACAGAATAGTCCAAAGTCTTTTCCTTGCGTTTTCTTCTGTGAAGCAAAGTTCCAAAAATTGTTATGACCTTTCTTGCGAAGGGCGCCTTTAACCAAAAAAATGAAAGTACTTAGCTTTCTGACTCTTTGTCTTCTAGGGTCATCATCGCTGTTGCAGAGAACGATTCGCCATTATGAAGAGCCATGAAGATGTCCTGCCGGTATGGAGAATCCTTCCTGGAAGTCCCAAGTCCATGCGCGACCTTCTTCAAAGGAAGTCTGAAGGCAAAGCGCCTTCCAGAAGGCTGGGTGCGGTTTAAATACGGGGCCGCACCCAGCTCCACCCGGTTACGCACACAGAAAGTGCGCGAGATAGAAGCTTCCTGAATCCCCTCAGAAGCGCACCAAAAAGGCGCGTGCGAGGGATGCGAGGAGAACGCTCTCAGAGCGAAGGCCTGGCTTCCGTCAGCGCTCAAAGCGAAGGCCTGGTCTTCTGACAGCGCTGGCTCCTAATCCTGAAATAAAACGCATGAGAACACAGAAACCTGCACCAAACATTGGAAATAACCACAATAGTTCACAAGGCATGAAATACTGTACCACCAAACACACTGATTTTGAAGCGTGCGGGCGCACGGGACAGGGGTGGGTTTCAAAATGGGAAATACTACAGAAGCCTAAAGGGGACATGTAGTTCGTAAGGAAGGGCAGGTGTAGGATCATGACAGTTTAATGGCGCCCTAAAACATAATATTCACATCACCAGGCTCGGTCCACTAGGTAGACCAGGAGCAACGTGGCCGGTCCTAGCCGGATACACACCACATCCAGACATTGAAGAAATGCCTGCAGCAGACCTTTTAGCACAGCTAAAACAATTAATAAAAATACATAGACAATTACACTGGGGTAGGCGTGGTTAGAAGCACCAGTTGAGTACGATTAGTCAAATGTATATATGTATGTATCTATTTTATCCATTTTAAAGTATTATATGGCTCAGAAACCATATCAATGCTTTTTCAGTATTATTTTATAATTCTGTCTTTACTGTATGCACTTTACTTAACTATAAGTATTGCAATAATAGCGATTCATTTCTCTTGTACGAGAAAAGAGACTGATCAATAAATACCATCTTTTATTGAACACGCCCGTCTCTTCCTTTTCTCTACAATCTGGTGAAACTAAGAATGCACTGAACTGACTGAGTAAAATAAGTTGTCTTTTGTTTTCACACGACTCTAGAGATACACTCTTGATTAGGGGAGAGCAAAGTTGTCATGTTCTATGGTTGTCAGAAACTAAATCCCTTCTTGTCTATCCAGGGAGGTTAAAATCCTCCTTGCCTATTCGAGAAAGTTTCTAGTGAACTCTGAGCTAGCTGGCAAACACTAAACTTTAAGTCTAATATCGTCAGTAGAAGACCTAGTTAACCTCCGTCCTAGGTCTATACTATTGAAGATATTATTCCAATGCGCAGAGCCTATTGGGATAATAGGAACTACACTACAGGGCCGTAATCAGATCATCGGGCTTCGCACCACCCACTTGACCTGCATCAGCGGCTCTAATAGCAGCACAATCCCCACCTAATTCAGCATTATGATTTTCCTTACGAATCCGTGCCCACAATGCTTGTGGAACAACATTCCCAAACAGCATATCAATATCGGCCAAATTCATAAGACAAGCTTCAACTGTTTGGGACAATTCCTTATAATATCCAGCCGGATTTTTACGCGGGTCCGGAAGAGTTTGTTTAAGCGCCAACACTTCAGACCTTTTCCAGGGTTCGTGGACCCATATACGCTGGAAATGAGCAGGGATAGCAGGCGGACCAACTATTGCGTCCCTCCATACGGGAGGAACTTCACGCATTGGATAATTCTTAATGCCTTTGGTTTTGGTAGGATCGGTCTCTGAAAGGGACAAAGACAAAAACATTGTTCGAAACGCAATGAGTTTATTCACCGCTTCTTTGACTCGTGGCCCTACAATAAAACCTTTATCGAAGTCGGCTTGCAACTTCAATAGCTCAGAAGGAACTATATCTAACTCCATATCTTCCCAACCTTTAATAAGAGTCTGACACATGACATTAAAAACATATCTCTGTGTGGGCTCTACCCATTGGTGAAAAGAACTCATAATATCTTCTGTACTATAGTCTAGTCCTCTCTCGATCCATTTACGAGCGAGGGAACCCAAAACTACTTTCTCGTCCATAAGAGCAAGTTGACAATGGGATTGTCGTCTAGAGAAAGCCGGAGACAGATTCAAAGACCCGAGAAGAGGAGAAAAGTAATTGGAGACAGCATCAGCTAATCTCCTGTTCGACGTAGGTGAATCCCTCGAGAGAATGGGAGGCAATACAGATGCAGAAGGTGACGGAGACTGAAATGTAGCTGGCTGAGGAACGAAAGTGGGAATTGGTAGGGGTGGGGGCTGAATTGTAGGCTGTAAAGACGGAGCAAAAACAGGCAGGGAAGCATTAATGGGCTGAGCCGGTTGCTGAATAATCGGCAATTGAGCAACCACTGGTTGAGCAATAGGAGGGGACAACAAAGGTGCAGTGGGATTTTGGGCATAGGGCGGAGGTGAATTCAATAAACAAGACATTAGGGAATCTTCTTCTAATTCCTTACTTTTATCTGAAGAGGAAGCAGGCAACACCGGATAGCATCTATCTATCGCCATGCGATGTTGTCTTTCTGATATTTCATTCGCACCATCTGTTTCATTATTTTCAAACTTCTGAGCGGCCTCTATAATTGACATGTTTTGTGCCTTCTTGTACTTTTTTGCTTGCTTAATTTCCTTTTGTTTGGCTTCCTTACGCCAAAGGCGAAAAGAGTCAAACATTTCCGGCCGAGCTTTTCGTCTAAACAGAATCGTTTCCAAATTATCTAGTATGGCGGGATCAAAACTGCCATTTTGGGGCCATTTCAAAACTCCACTATTCTTTGTGTATCGGACCCATGTCTTGTTAAAGGTAATGGGACCAATACCATGTTTAGAATAGAGCTCATAAGTGGGAGTTCCAACTGGAGGAATCGGACATGAATCCTCCAACCGGGAATCCCTCGTACAACCTAAACAACAAATTCTTTTAAACTTACTCAGTCCAGGCATTGTTACTTCTCTAGACTATTCACAAACAACAAGGGGTATAAATCAATGAAACAGTACAAACGTACTTACCCCTTGGCTTCAGTTATTGCAATAACTGAATCAAAACCCCAAAACAAAGGATTGTGGGAGTGAGCCACCAAATACTTAACTAAGGATCGTCCTACACCAGCGAAGGTCCGTCTATCGTCTCGCTTTACCAAACATCATCAGAAGGGTCCAAGGCAGGGTGACAGTCAGGGCAGCAGTCCTCAGTAGCCGTCGGAAAGGAGTAGCCGCGCTGTCAAAGACCTTCGGTCCACTTATGACATACAGGGGTCGATCACGTGGTGCGCGTCCTCCAGAATGTTCTTGCGGTGCTCCTCACGACCCTCGGGCTTAACCGCTACCTCTGAAGTCGCCCCACGTTGGGCTCCAGTTGGAGAACCGCAGCCTTAAGGCCCGGTGGCGCAGGGTACGCCTAAGATCCCCGGGATTCACCTGCCTTGTCAAATACAGAGACACGGACTCTTCGTCTGGCGTAGAAGATGATATTTATTAGCTGCAGCTAGTACAGTGGTCTTAGAAGTCGTCAGTATAACGAGGTTCAAAAGAGACTGCCACTTAACTCCGTGGCGCACAGGTTTATATATGGTACAATACAATGCAAAATGCAATCACACAAGAGCAGGAGACATAAACAAATGTTATAGACAATGCTATAAGCCCAAAGTAACTCAAGTTTCCCGGTTATGTTTGTTATTCGACCCCTTGAGTAAATTATCGAGTGAATCCACACAATTCGATTTACAAGTAGAGAAAACACAGCTGTATGTGTTAGAAGAATAGTCATGAAACAGGAGAATACATGAGACATGTAGCGAAGGACAGCAGATAAGATAACCTGGAGGAAAGAATGGTGTGAGCCAACAAATAGTCCGGACGGGGATTAATCAGCTCAGACAGGAATTAGTGTACTCGGCCAGACCCTGACACTCGTTAGTAAACACAAGCGAAGAAGCCACCTGACACGTAAATGCAGAAATGACAAAAAAAAATTGCGTTCGCCGCGCTGCCTGAGTGAGGGCAAAACAAATGGCGGCGATTACAAAATGGAGGCTGAGCACGAACTAATTCATAATTTACAGAACCTCACTGTATGTCCCGTGGAGTATCTGGCAGTGTGCTATCATCTGGGTCGGCTATGAACATGGCACATGGCCCATGAATGCGTTATTCAACACCACAGCCCTATGCGTGTGTGATATACTAACCCTCCACTAATCATATGTAAGTGACTTGTCATCCAGGGTAGCCCCGTAACTTTGGGTGTAAGTATTGTGAACCAATCTGAAGACCTAAGGAGCACTTTCAACTGAGTGTAATCCTAACAGTGTAACTATTGTGTCCGTTATGAATTCGCCAGGACACTACTAACTCATTCAACCAAGGGTAGGGAAAAACATGTAAGAATAATGAACCAAAGAGACTAATATCAAAGAAAGAAGAAGGAGGGGGAAAGTATATTTATTTATTTATTTTATTTAGTGTATCTTATATAGCGCACGGCTACCCCAACGGGGTGTCCCGGCGCTCGTTGTATGTGAGTATATTGATTGCTGGCTCTTGATGGGATTTAACAGAATAAGAATGTTTTACAGCTTTTCGAAAAGGTAATTCTTCTTGGATCAGTCGGATGGGTAGGGGAAGGTTGTTCCAGAGAGTGGTGGCACCTACTTGAAACGTTCTTCCACCTGAACGTACCTTTTTAAATTTAGGGATGACAAGAAAATTCTTTGAGCTGGAGCGATGAAGTCTGGTGTTGCTGTAGGGGCGAAGGGAAGAGGAGAAATATGCAGAGCCCTTGCCCCTTACAGCTCTATGGGTCAGAGTCAGGGCCTTGAATTCTGCTCTTTGTTTGATCGGAAGCCAATGGAGGCGCCGTCTGTGGGGGGAGATGTGGTCGCGCAAGGAGATGCCACAGACCAAACGGACTGCAGCATTCTGAACCATCTGAAGGCGATGGTAAAGGCCAGAGGAGAGTCCTATATAAAGGCCATTGGCATAATCCAAATGGGATGTGATCAATGCCTGAATGATTGTTCTTCTGGTGTTATTAGGTAAAAAATGAATACATTTTTTGATCATTCTGATTTTCGAAAAACATGCAGCCGATACCATTTGGATTTGTTTATCAAATGAGAGACTGGTATCCCATCTGACTCCAAGATTCTTCACAGATTCTTTGGGTAAGGGGGGTGTGTTTAATTCATGGGGCCACCAAAGATTAGAGTCAAGGGGGGAGGCTTGGTGGAAGAAGAGGACCTCAGTATTACCGGCATTAAGCCGAAGAAAATTGTCGTCCATCCAACTGGCTATGTTGTTAAGGCAATTCTTTAGCGGGTCGAAGGTAGACTGGTTAGGATTATTGTAAGCAAACAGTAGCTGAATGTCATCAGCATAGGAAGTAGATTTTATACCTGATTGGGCGATGATCTCTGCTAATGGGGAAAAATAAACATTAAATAGGAGAGGGCTAAGTGAGGAGCCCTGTGGGACTCCCCACTTCAGGGGACGATCAGCCGAGGTGAAAGGAGGGGTGAAGACCGCTTGAGTTCGTTTTTTTTAGAAAGGAAGTAAGCCATTCCAGTGCCTTACCTTGAATGCCCTTAGATTGAAGTCGGTCAAGGAGGACTGGGTGGGAGACGGTATTGAATGCTTCCGACAAGTCGAGCAGCACCAATACCGCTCTAGATCCTTCATCCAGTCTCCATTTTATGGAGTCAGCCATTTCTATTAATGCCGACTCGGTGCTATGACCGGTTCTGAACCCATGTTGGGACTTATGAAAGGAGCCGTTGGATTCAAGGAAGTCCACTAGTTGTTGATGGGCTAGTTTTTCGAGTACCTTTGCGGGTGCAGGTAACAGCGAGATTGGTCTGTAATTAGATGGTTCGTTGGGATCGGCATTGGGGTTTTTTAAGAATAGGAACCAGACGGGCATGCTTCCAGGAGTCAGGGAAGATACCTGTCCGGAATGAATCATTCCAAATCTCATTAAGAAATGGATTAAGAAGCGGGGCCAGAGATTTGTAGTGTTTGGCCGGCCAGGGGTCTGTGGGAGACCCTGACTTACATTTAGATAGTTCTATCAAAGAACGTTCAAGGGAGATTTCTGCGAAATTAGTAAAAACAGGGGAGGAAACTGAATTGACTGGGCTATTGTAAATGGATTGAGGGGATTATTTGTCAGAAGATTTTTTGTCTGGAGAGATATCAGGGGTAAACACTAAGTTGACTGAGCTGTTATCAGTGGGCAGTGGAGATTTTTTGTCTGGGAAGGAGGCATAGATGGTGGCAATCTTGTCCTCAAAGTAGTCCGAGAGGCGGTCACAGAGAGATTGGGACGCTGGGGATTGACGTTTAAGGGCCATAGGATCGGTAAAGGCTCTAACGGTGTTAAAGATTTCTCGGGATGAGCCCTGGGCTCGGTTAATTTTCTCTTCCAGATATACTCTCTTGTGCTAGATTATCTTTTTTCTATAATCTTTGAGAGCTGATTTGTAAAGTAGTTTACTGTCCAAGGAATATGTTTGTCTCCAACATCTCTCAAAGATTTTACAAGCTGATTTGCATTTACACAACTCGTCAGAATACCAGGGTGCAGAAGGAACAGCTCGGAAAGTTTTAATAGGTTTGATAGGAGCAATAATATTTATAGCAGAAGAAATTCTATTGTTGAGGTCAGTTAACCTAGCCTCAAGGTCTATAGTTTCTCTTGGGGCAGTCGGGGTCAGGTGAGCCGTTACGCTGTCAAGAGTAATCTTGCTACAGTTGCAGCCTTCTGTTTTGGCCGGGAGTCTAGGTGTATCCTGATGTTGTAAACAGAAGGAAAAAGGAACAAAGAAATGGTCTGACCAGATCACCGGGTATTGTTCTCTGATACAGATATCTGTAAAATTTGTACAAATTAGGTCATGGATATGGCCAGCCTTATGAGTAGGGTTGGATACCAGTTGTTTCATGCCCCCATCAGAGAGAGTGGACAAAAAGTTTGTAATAGTTTGATTGTGAACATTATCTGCATGAAGATTGAAGTCGCCTATCAAGGTGAAATTCGAGTAACGAGAACAAGCCTGGAGAGCATAATCGAAAAGTAATGGGAGATGCATAAGTTTACATTTGGGAGGACGATAGACCAAAAGGCCTGAACAGGTGATGTTAGCAGCTAGTTGGATACAGAATGTAATGCCTCAATAGAACCAATTTGGGCAAAAGGGAACGATGAAATGGTCCATTGCGATCTATAGATTATTGCAACCCCTCCTCCTGGGTTAGGGCTCTGTCTATTAGCACACAGTATGCTGTAATCTGAGGGGACAGCTAGGTTCAGGGCGGGATTGGATTCATCTCCCAACCAAGTCTCGGTTAAAAAAAAGGAGATCCCATTTATCGTCCTCAAGGGTTTGTGCAATGTCTAAGGAGTGTTTGACTAGGGAACGGCAGTTAATTAAGCCCGCCTTAATGTTAATGGTTTTACTAGTTGAAGGGGGTAGGTTAGGTGCCTGATAGAAGGGGGATTGTTTCAGGAGATTATAAGCACACTTTCCATCACTACAGTGGGTAAAAGGGGGGGTGTGGGAATTGTTATTGAAAGAAATAACGTGCAGAAAATTGCAGCGAATAGAGTTAAAACCCAACAATTGTTCCCTATTGTAGGTGATGGGGTTACGAACGGAACCAAGAGGGTAATCGACCGTCGAGGCCGCGAGACGGGCGCAGACGGGCAGGACTCTGGCACGACTCCGGCACAGGTCCGGCGCGTCCGCTGACCGCGTCCGCTGCGCGGAGGCATGGACGTCCCCTTTTATGCGCAACTAGAGCGCGGGGAGTCCCAACTATAATAGTAATATAAAAGTATAATCAAAGGGGTATGCAAGCAGGCAATCCTATCATGTGTGTCCTATGGTGTATGTCGCTGTTCTCATGTGTGGGTACAAAGGCGTGGGGCGGTACCTCGTCCTTAATACAGGTTGTGCGTGTCGTATCCCGTGCGCAGGGGACTGGTCGGGGCTTTCTACTTGTGGTGTAACAGTCACATCATGTAACTCAGATATGATATGTTTATCGCGGTTCAGGACTAGATCTCTTTCTAAGCTTGCACTGTTCTCCCTCCCGTTTGCCATCTATGTTATGTCCGATAAGATGAGCTCTCAGGTGATTCCCCGATCAATACATGCTTGATGAAAAGCCCTTAAGGTATCCTCCCAGAGCTGTGCTATTGTAAATGTCCTCAATCCCGCCGTTTCCTCCCTGTGTAGGGTAGTGCTTTCCGCTGCCGTCCAGTTATTGAAGGATTTGCACCAATGTTTGGCCTGTGGTGGGTCCCTGCTTTTCCAATGCTTGGTGAGGAGTCTCTTGGCTGTAATGAGTCCCAGATCCCAGAACCTAACCGGGACCCTGTCGTGCTTTGTTCGTTTATACAGGCCTAGCAGACATGCCTCCCATGTATGCGGAAGCACTACACCAACTCCTGTTGTCAACAGTGTCGTCACTGTGCGCCAATACTGTAGTATTCTGGGGCAGGCCCAGAGCATGTGGAGAACATTCGCTCCCACCAGAGTACATCTCGGGCACACAGAGGTCACGATCGAGAAGTATCGGTTAATTTTGTCTGGCTACAAGTACGCCCGGTGCAGTATGTAAAATTGAATATTTTTAAAGCGTGAATTCCGAGGGACATTGGAGGGCCCTTCTAGGATCACTGTCCATTCCTCTGTCTGCCACCCACTTGTCTCTCAGTGATTGGAGAGTGTCATGCGTGTGTAACAACAGTGCCTGTGCCAACCAATGGATCACATGTGCTCAATTTCCCATAACATGCAAGTATTGCACCAGGAGATGCGTTGGTAATTCTTCGGATATATCACCCCATGCCTTCGTGAACGTGCGTAATAGGGACGCGTGTAGTAGAAATTGCCCCATGGGCAAGTCCGTGCCCGCAGCTAGTCTGTCAAAGGGGAGCAGTGCACCATCCGTGTACAGGTCAGCCATCGTGTCCACCCTGGCTTGTGTCCATCATTCCAGCATGGTCACCATTACTACCCCGCCATCTCTGGGAGTGCCCAACAACGGGAGGGCTTAAGCACAAGGCTTCACCACTCGGGTGAGTCTCAAACCACTTATGTAACACCTGCGGGCCACCGCTAAGTATATTTGCGTTGGGCAGGGTGCCCTGGTCAGAGGGTGAAACAGCGTGTGGATCTGGGTATGGGATAGAGTCATGGTGTCAGAGGTCGTGTCAGCTAAATTTTTCCCACTCAGCCATCCAGCTACCCATTGTAACTGTGCCGCTAAGTAATAAAGTTCTTGATTAGGGACCGCCAGCCCCCCAGAAGTCACCGGTGCATAAAGCTTCTTCAGCGCCACTCGAGGCCTGCCGGCATTCCAAATGAGAGCTCTGACCATGGTTTCTAACTCTCGAAATATGCGGTTGGGACATATACCGGTATATTAGAGTAATAATATAGGAGCCTCGGTAACACTATCATTTTCGTCAGGGTTACCCTGCTAGGCACATTGAGGGGGAGTGTCCTCCAGACAGTCATTTGTGCCTGTAGGGAGGAGATAGCCCTGACTAGATTACCCTCCAATATGTCCGCATGGGATCGGTAAATATTATTATTATTATTATTATTATTATTATTATTTTAGGAATTTGTAAAGCGCAAACTGTCGCCATGGCAGGCATCCTGGCGCTGACAGAGTCTAAGGAAGCTTGGGGAAGAGCAAGGGAGCAGCGGGAGAGTGATCTAAGAGGGGAAAAACAAGGGCTAGCCCGGGAAGAGCCAAGTCTTGACCTTTCTCCTGAAAGGTAAGAGTTCATCGATATGTCTGATCTCGATGGGGAGGGTGTTCCAGAGTCTGGCGGCGGTCACCTCAAAAGATCTACCTCCGGATCTGACCTTCTTGAATCTGGGGGTGACTACCAGCCTTGTATCAGAGGAGCGGAGTTGTCTGGTAGGGGCATACCACAGACACTTAGATTGTAAAGGGGCTGGGCCTAAGCCGTGGAGGGCCCTAAAGACAATACACAGGGCCTTGAATTGAACTCTTTGTCTAAGAGGGAGCCAATGCAGTTGTGCCAGGGCGGCTGGGCCATGGGATCGCCTCGGGAGCCCCAAGGCCAGTTTTGCAGCCGCAGATTGAACTCTTTGGAGCCTGTCTAGTAGATACTCCGGGGCCCCGAGCAGGAGGGCATTGCAGTAGTCCAACCTGCTCAGGATGGTGCATCTGACTACTTGGGCGCGGGCCTGGGTAGGTAGGAGGGGCAGAACCTTCTTAAGGGAGCGCAGAATGCCAAAGCAGCAGGCAGTCGTTTTCTGAACATGGGTCTCCATGCTGAGCTTGTGGTCAAGCAAGACCCCTAAATTGCGGACAGAGACAGCAGGCTGTACAATAGACGCTGTTTCCGGGGGCCAGAAGTTGCTGGGGAAAGGACGGGGAATCCTCGAGCCACTGTTAAAAAGCACCTCGGTTTTTCCTGCATTGAACTGAAGTGAATTATTCTTCAGCCACCTTGATGTCTCCCGTAGGCAATTATGTAGGCCCTCAATGGAGATAGAGTCCTCTCCATCCAGGGAGAGGATCATCTGCGTGTCATCGGCGTAATTAATGGTTTTGATGCCGAAGCTTTTGATAAGGAGAATGAGTGGTCTAAGGTAAATATTAAAAAGTATTGGGCTAATAGCAGAGCCCTGTGGGACTCCGTGCGTAACCGGGGAGAAGGCAGATTGGAAAGGGGGTAGAGATACTGCTTGTTGCCTGTCAGACAAGAAAGAGCGGAACCAGTGCAATGCCGTATCCCTCACTCCAGCCTCCCAAAGGCGTTTCAGTAGGATCTTGTGGTTCACCGTGTCAAAGGCGGCAGACATATCGAGCAGAATCAAATATGACGCCTGACTTCTGTCTGCTCGCCTTTGAAGTTCGTTCATGGCTATGATAAGGGCAGTTTCGGTTTCATGGGCAGGCCTGAAACCGAATTGGTCACCATCCAGTAGTAGGTGATGTTCCAGGTGGATGGAAAGGGTGTTGCTGATCACCCGTTCCACTATCTTAGCAGGGAATGGCAGCAATGAGATGGGCCTGTAACTTTTAGAGCAATCCGGGTCCAAGGAAGGTTTCTTCAACAAAGGGGAGACCAGCGCTCGTTTCCAAGGGGCCGGGACAGTGCCAGTCAGCAAGGATTGCTGACAGATAAGATGGAGCGGGGGGAAGAGTTCTGCTTCGAATTCTTTCCAAATTTTCGGGGGTACTGGGTCTAGTGGAGACCCAGACACGATCCCTCTAGCTACCTTAGTAAAGAGGTCGAAGGTTAGCGGTGGCCACCTGCAGAGGAATTCTTCTGGAAGCACAACTAAGGTGGATGTTAGATTCTCCGGAGTGACATTGTTCGGGAAAGGGGAGTTTCCAGCAGTCAGAGGAGTATCCAGATCTTTAAGGATAAGTTAAATTTTCTCCTTGAAGAAAATGGCCAAGTTGTCACAGAGTTCTTGTGACGGGACGAACGTGTTTTTACAGGACTCCGGGTTAGTGACACTGTTTAGGATACTGAAAATGCTCCTGGACTTGTTGGTGTTGTTACAGATCAGGGAGGAATAGTATTCGGCTTTGGATTTTTTGATGAGCGATTTATACGCGTGGACCTTAGTTTTCCACGAGTCTTTATACGTTTTGTTATAGTCCCGTCTCCACCTTCTCTCTGCTTGTTTACAATCCATTTTTAGCAGTTTAAGGTCGGCGTTAAACCAAGGGGCAGAGTCTTTACCCCTGTAGGTTCGGTTTTTGAGGGGGGCAAGGGTGTCGACCACCTTAGAGATACTGGAGACAAGGGAACTATAATTGTTGTCGGTGCTGTTGTTCGCATCAAAGAGTTGTTGCAGATGGAACAATTCGCCCGAGGGATGTGCGCGTGAGAGAGCCCTCCAGTCTCTGCATATAATTTCCTTGGTCGGTACTGGGGCCTTGCAAGGGTCAGTCGTCTTGTGAAGAAAGAATTTAACCAATGAGTGATCAGTCCACTCCATTGGAAGAATGTCTCCCATTACCACCGAGTTAGGTGTCGCAAAGATCAGGTCAAGCACATGACCCGCTGTATGGGTGGCCTTGGAGGTCAACTGAGAGAGGCCAAAACTGTCGCAGGTAGAGAGTAGGTTCTTAAGAGCTGAGTCTAGGATGCCGTTTGGCCAAAGATTAAAATCACCAAGTAAAAACAGCTTCTGATGAGATAAGGCGATATTGGTTAGGGTACTGATTAGTGCTTGTTGCTGCTGAAGGCAAAACGCCCCAGGAGGGCGATAGCACAGAATCCCTGTGACTGTATTTCCGGTGTGGGTCTGAATAGAGAGTCCTAGTAACTCAGTACCCAGAGTAGGGTCAATAGTAAGGATTTTAATGTTACAGGAGGCTCGGAAAATGACTCCCACACCTCCACCTCTACCAGTAGGTCTAGGGAGGTGGAGAAATTTAAACCCGGAGGGGCAGGCAAGTCCCGGATCGACCAAACAATCTGGACGCGTCCACGTTTCTGTCATGAAGAGGATGTCCAGTTCATGAAAGTCGATCAGTAGTTGGATCTCTGTGCAGTGTTTAGGCAAGGACCTGACGTTTAATAGCCCGCAATACAAAACATCATTGCAGAGCACATCAGCTCGGGGGAGGGCGGAGGGTGATAGAGACAATATTCCTTTATCGGCAAATTGCTTACCAATTAAAATGAGCTCATCTCTAGAGTAGGGGGGCCCCGACGGAAGTTGATCCTGGTGTAAAGTGTCAAAACCGGCAGCATAAGGGGCCCAAGGCCCTACCTTGGCGCGGACGGGCGCAGACGGGCTTGCCTTAGGCGCGCCTTCGGCGCGCAAACGTCGCGCCCGCTGCGCTCGTCCGCTGCGCTTCCTAGGAAAGCACATTTTTTATAGTCAGTGACTAGCGTCAGGGAGTGGGCGTGGCCTCAAGGGGGCGTGGCCTCCGTGATCGAGCAGGCAATGGCGGCAAGATTACCTTAGGGGTTTAGACCGCGGCAGCAATAATATCGGCTGCGCAGCGTCTCCACAGGCAAGGTGAGTGCCCAGAGGTTGTGAGGGAGGGGGAAAGGGAACGTGGGTTTTAAAACAGCAGAATATACAATTTACAAAGCGGCAAAATTCACACTCCCGGCTGTGCCTCAGAAGGTCTGATAAGTATGGCAAGTAGCGTTTAAGGCGCTTGTAGTCAGCGTTTAAAAACAACAAGAAATATACCATTTTTAAAAGCGGCAATTCACAACTCCCGGCTATGCCTCAGGAGATCTGTCAGGTATGTGTATAAGGTGCTTGTAGTCAGCGCTTTAAATACAAGAGCGGAGTGGGCGTGGCCTCAAGGGGGCGTGGCCTCCGTGATCGAGCAGGCAATGGCGGCAAGATTACCTTAGGGGTTTAGACCGCGGCAGCAATAATATCGGCTGCGCAGCGTCTCCACAGGCAAGGTGAGTGCCCTGAGGTCGTGAGGGAGGGGGGAAAGGGAACGTGGGTTTTAAAACAGCAGAATATACAATTTACAAAGCGGCAAAATTCACACTCCCGGCTGTGCCTCAGGAGGTCTGATAAGTATGGCAAGTAGCGTTTAAGGCGCTTGTAGTCAGCGTTTAAAAACAACAAGAAATATACAATTTTTAAAAGCGGCAATTCACAACTCCCCGCTGTGCCTCAGGAGATCTGTCAGGTATGTGTATAAGGCGCTTGTAGTCAGCGCTTTAAATACAAGAGCGGAGTGGGCGTGGCCTCAAGGGGGCGTGGCCTCCGAGATCGAGCAGGCAATGGCGGCAAGATTACCTTAGGGGTTTAGACCGCGGCAGCAATAATATCGGCTGCGCAGCGTCTCCACAGGCAAGGTGAGTGCCCTGAGGTCGTGAGGGAGGGGGGAAAGAGAACGTGGGTTTTAAAACAGCAGAATATACAATTTACAAAGCGGCAAAATTCACACTCCCGGCTGTGCCTCAGGAGGTCTGATAAGTATGGCAAGTAGCGTTTAAGGCGCTTGTAGTCAGCGTTTAAAAACAACAAGAAATATACAATTTTTAAAAGCGGCAATTCACAACTCCCGGCTGTGCCTCAGGAGATCTGTCAGGTATTGACACCCAAGTACCGAAACGTGGTAGGATGCCAGGCACTGCGTACTCTTGGACTCTAAATAGACGACGAATGTTGTGCGAAGTGCTCCGTTTTGGCACAAAACCATTTTGGCCAGTGTGGGTACCAAAGGAGCCAATCTCTGTGCCAGGGTAGATGCCAGTATTTTATAGTCGGTGTTTAAGAGAGCTAGTGGTCGATACGAACCCAGTTGTTTACGATCCCTAACCGGCTTCAGGAGGGAGATGAGGTTGGCTTCATTGAGCGTTGGGGGGAGGGAGGAGTCCTCTATGGCCGCCGTGTACATGCTTATCAGCTCCGGGATCAGTAGGTCAGAATAGGCCTTAAAGAACTCCGCTGGCAGCCCATCCGGACCGGGGGACTTGCCATTGGAGAGCGCAGATATGACCACTTGGAGTTCCTCAGGCGCAGTGGGCGCTTCCAGGTCCCCGCGCTGGGCATCTCCCAAGGATGGCAGGGGTATGTCTGCTAGATATTCAGCAATGTCAGGAAGGGGAGTCTGCAGCTGGGAGCGATATAGCGTGCGATAATGGGTAACAAAGGCCGCGTGTATCTCACTCTGCATATACAGCACTTCATCTTGACCGGTTCGTATCGCCGTCACCGGTGCCATACGGTCTTCCCAGCCAATCAGCCACGCCAATAGTTTACCGGGTTTGTCTCCTGTGTGGTGCGTACGTGCCAAGTGCGCCGCATAATTAAGGCAGCGCAGCCTGTCTAGCAATCACTCGCATTCTGCGTGAGCGTCTAATGTGCCGTCTTCATCACCCTCCCTCGCCTCCTGTTCTTTCTGCATGAGTCCTTCCTCAATTCGCGTCAGGTCTCTTTCTAAAGTCCTCCGCAAGTTAACCTGTGTGCCTAGGCAGTGGCCCCTGACTACTACTTTAAAAGCGTCCCACTCCACCTGTGGCGTGGACGCTGTGCCCGTGTTAGCCTCAAAATACTTTGCTATCTGCGCAAATAGGGAGTCGCGAAATGGAGCGTCAAGGAGCAGGTCTGGTTGCAATCTCCAGGTGGGTATAGGAGGGCGTGGCTGCGTCCACTTGAGCTCTAGCACATGAGGGTTATAATCTGAATGTGTGCGGCCCATGTAATAGGTATCAGTTATGTGTGGAAGTAGGTCACTGGATAGCATGAATCTGTCTAATCGTACATGTAATTGATGTGCGCCAGAGTAATATGAATACATCTGGACGTTAGGGTTACGATGCCGCCATGCATCGTGTAAATCCCATTGTAAGGCCCATGATTTAAAAGTCTTCATAGCTCCCAATACTGGCGCGCCCGGTAGGGGTGGAAAGGAGCGATCCAGTGCAGTATCCAGGATGCAATTATAATCTCCACCCAGGAGCCAGGAGATCCCATGCTACGGGGATAAGACCTTAGAGAGTTGTGCATAAAACCCACTGTGATCCGTATTCGGTGCGTATACTGATGTCAGTACTACTGGGCGTCCGTCTAGTCTACCCTTTAACGCCACAAACCTGCCTTCCTTGTCAATGTGAGAATGTTCAACTGCTAATGGGGTTCCTGGCCTTACCCATATCAGCGCCCCGCGGGCATAGGATGAGTAGCCCGTGGCATAGAGCTGCCCTCGCCACCTACGGTGCAAAGTGCGTGCTTCTGTCTCATTTAGGTGGGTCTCCTGCAGGAGCGCTACCTGGACATGGTGTCATTTTAAATAGGAGTAAATCTGATATCTGCGGGACGGTGTGTGCATGCCGCGTACGTTCCATGTACAAGGTTTTATCACCGCCATTACACCTTGTCAAGGGAGTCTCGTCCCCCACCCTGCCAGGGTCCCCACATAAGCGGCACTAGCGCCACCACCCACGTATCCCCACAGTTGCCCACAAAAACCACAATCATGTCTACCTGCAGTGCCAATATAATGTTACAACAATCAAAAAAAAATAGGGGGGGGGGGAGGAAACGATCCAGACAATGCAAAAAAACATAAATAACAGGTCTGGTGAATAATAACAAAAGGTCGGTAGCAGAACGTGCAACCGTCCAAACTCTCCATTGAGATAGTTACCATTCAAGTCTAGGGGGGTCGCTGTTCATCAAGTACAACTGGGTTGTCATGACAATTGGGCAAAAGAGAGCGAACATCACCCTTCCATGGGGACAAAATTGCTAGCACAGCCGGTTCATAAATTCGTCATTAAGTAATTAGCGCAACTCTTCGGCTATTCTACACATCCATTCCAACCCAATAGTCACTAGTAATGTCAATATTGACTCGGCAGTCCCATCTGGCCAGAGTGACAGCGGCCCAAGCCCAACCAGCCGGGGCACCTGCTGTTTCTCGCTTGTGTAAATCCCCGCTGGGAGCCATATGCCTAAGGGCAATACTCACTGCCCCTCTCGATGGATAGCCAATCACCTTCAAGGTGTTCTCGCTCCGTGCTGGGCTCTTCCCATTGTCCAGCAGTTGATCGGTAGTGGCAGGCGCTTTGGGCGCGCCCACCAGGGTCCCAGAGTATGAGCAAGAAGGAAGGGGGGGCAGGGATCGACCCAGTCCATCAATGAAGTAGGTCCGCTGACTGTGGAGTGACATCTGGTTGTTCCGAGGAGAACTGGGAATCTGGCAGCCCATATATCGCTTCGTCATCACTAGGCATTGCCCGGGGGCTGGTGTCCGGGACCGATTCGGAGGCCGGCGAGCGGCTGATTTCTGCCACAGGACGTCTTGCTGCTCCTGGTATGCTATATCCTCAGGTGGTCCAGTGCCCGTCCCCGTTCGGGCGTCCAGGGCCAGCGGCGACCTGTTTCTGCGTCTCCTGCGTGGTCCCCTGTTCCGTCGCGTGCCAGAGGTGTCCACGGGCCATCAGGGAGCTGTGTCCGTTCCTCTGTCCAGCCACATTTCTACTTCTGGTCGTGCGCCACCACCCGGAGCTTAGCAGGGAACAAGAGGGAATATTTAAGGCCAAGCTGGTGTAGACGCTGTTTCACTGCAAGAAAGGAGTGTCTTTGTCATTGTACTTGGACTGTATAGTCTGGGAAGGACATGATCCTGGCGTTGTCCACCTGGATGTCTTGGAGTTTACGCATTTCCCCCAAGATGGAGTCACGGTCCCGGTAATTCAAGATGCGGAGGAGGAGAGGACGGGGGTTAGATCCCGTCAGGAGTGGTCTCGTCGGTACCCGGTGTGCTCGCTCCACCACAAAGTGAGGCGATAGTGTTCCCTCTGGTAAGAGAGTCCTCAACCAGTCTTCCATGTGTGTCGTGGGATCCTTCCCCTCCCATCGTTCCGGTACGCCCACGATCCTCACGTTGTTCCGTCGCGCCCGCCCTTCTGCATCCTTCGCGCCCGCCCTTCTGCATCCTTCGCGCGATCCTCTAGAGATTCGACTCTGTTGAGGAGATCTCTCATCTGCTTATTCGTCTGGGTGACCCGGGGCTCGAGGTCTGACACAGCACCCTCCAAGGCCTTGGTTCGTTCAGCTAATTTCTTGTGATCAGCTCGTAGGTGAGTAAGGTCGATGGCTACGCTATCGATCTTGGTTTCCAGCGACGTGCGTGTTAATTGGACAGATTCTTCCAGTCTCTCCATGGCCGCCAGCATGGTATCGAGTTTGGTCACCCTCTGGTCTGCTTCCACATTTTTCGTAAGCTTATCCATCTTGCCTCGCAGCTGCACTCCTCCAGAGCCAGTTCTTGTTCTCGTACCCCCAGACATGAGCAGTGTCAAGAGTGCGCAATCCTAGATCGCAACTACTGTGCCCCATACTTTGCGTGACTCTAGTTGCAATCCTAGGAAGCGCAGGTAGTGGGGCTATTGCGTATAGAGGGCAGATGGGGAGAAGCGCAGCACCTCGTTCAATGGTCTCGTTGCTCCAGTATCATGCAGGGGTAGTCAGTCTGATTCCGGCAAGTAACGGCTTAGGCACTGTGTCTAGAGGTTGCCAGGCGGGTCACTCCGGTCCAGCCCTCGTGTCCCGGTCTTGTGCATCTGTTAGGTCGCCTATCGCCCTGTCCGGCGCAGCTCCAAGTAATACCTGGTCATTTGCCCATTCTCTGTATTCCGCTCCGCCGTGTTATGCCTACGGACGTCCGCCAGCAACCACGGACGTCCGCCAGCAACCACGGACCTGCGCCACTCACAGCGCTCCGATGCGGCCCAGTCTTCTAGCGAGGTACGGCTGCGGCAGGGCTCCGACCATCTATGGCGCTGGATGGGTGTACTACAAGGCCCAGAGCCCTGGGCGCCTCTTGCTTCCGCCTCTGTCCCCTCTTGCCCCGTGGAGGGGTGTTCAATAGTGGCGGCGGAGTCCTTGTGGCTTGCGCCCAGCTCCAGTCTCCTCATATATGCGTCCCGGCCCCTGTTTCACAGAGCCGTAATTTTTCCCCCAGATCTCCCGGTACCTGTGACTCCAGGCGGGTCCCTCCTGCGGGCGATTGCCTCTTGGTGGTTTGCACGGGCTCTCTGTTCAGAAGGCAGCCAGGGGTGAGTCAAGCTCCCGCGCAGGTGTAAGTTTCGCTAGAGATCCCCGCACTGGGGTCGGTATGCCTCGCCTTGAACCTGTCGTCTCCGCACCGCAGACCAGGCCCCACCTCTCAGCCCAGCTCGCTCCCTCAGGCCTCGGGCTCTCGCAGTTCTCGGCGCCGGCGCTGTCTCCAGGCGCGCGGCCAACTTCAGGTGGATAGTCCCGATGCGGCCAGAAGCCCTCCAGCGGCTTGAGACTCGGCGGTATGGTGGGCGCCGGGCTCGTGTAGCGGTCACCAGCTCAGTGACCGGTTGCAATTATAAAATGCGGATAATTGTCCCATGGAAGGGGAGCTCTTCGTCGGAGCTCTACCCAAGGGTGTCCGACCTCGTTGCGCGCATAGCCTCGCCCCCCCTTGAGTTGTCATCAATGATGCCAGTAGTGATGTAATATTTGAGGTCATAAGCAGTGCATTGCGGGAGTGTAAGTTATTGCTAGCGCAGGTAACTTAAACTGCTGAATTTCACACGTTTTGTACGATGGAAATCTGAGCCTAACGTCCCTGAAACCTTTGTTTTTTGCCAGTAAATTTCTATGTTGTTTTAAATTCTTTTCCTAACTATCGCACCCATTTAACCTTTGGTTATGGGAATATATATATATATATATATATATATCAAAACAAAACCCTTTCAGGCATAGGGTGACGCATAACTTATGCAAAAAAGAAGGAGAGAACTCTGGGTAGTTCTCAAATTAAGTTGGAAAGCAGCTCCTGTTAGAGCACTCTCAACACCAGCGACACTCTAGATCTGCTCACCTCAAATGTCTGTGTGTCTATCAAAGTTTTTAAGCATAGGATTAGCACAGTGCTATCCACGCCGAGATAGAAAAGGACAAAGTCTTTTGCCATTTATACAGCAAAATCTTTAAGCATAGGACTAGTACAGTGCTGTCCTTGCCGAGCTGTAAAATGACAAAAGCCATTTATCACTCCAGGCACAATATTACAGCTTTGAATTGGTAAAATACCAACTCAAGCCAACCTGAAATGAGTAAAAGCAACCCCTGACACAGTGTTTCGCTCTAATTAGAGCTCTTCAGAGGGGATAATAGGTTTATAGGGGATAAGGGTGGGAAGTGTTTTAAAAATATATATATTTAAAAAAAATTTAATTGAAATAGGAAATTAAAATTTAGAAATCTATTTTACATTTTAGGAGCGGGATGTTGGGTGTATAGGGGATAAGGGTGGGGTGAGTGTTTTAAAAATATATATATATTATTTTTTTAAAAATTTAATTGAAATAGGAAATTAAAATTTAGAATATTGAAATTTAATTTTATAATTTTGTTGTGGGATGTTGTGTTTATAGGAGATAAGGGTGGGGAGTGTTTGAAATATTTATATTTTAAAAGTAAAACATTTTGTGAAATAGCAAATTAAAATTTTGATTTTGTAAGGAAATTTTAAAATTTAGGAGTGGGATGTTTGTTTACAGGGGATGAAGGTGGGTAGTGTTTTAACAATTTCTATTTAATTATTAAAATTTACAAGAAATATGAAATTAATTTTTTTTTTATTTGAATATTTTACAAGTGTGGTGTTGAGTTTATAGTGGGTAAGGGTGGGAATTTTTAGAAATAAAAAATTAAATATTGTAGATTATTTTTTGAATTTCGAAATATGATTTTTAACATTTATAAATTTTAGATTTGAGTGTGAATAGTAAGTTAATGTCGACTGGAGTAGGAATAGTAAATTAATTAGGTTCAATGTCCACCACCTACTCCAATTAAATGTAGAATGGAGTGGGAATAGTAAATTAATTAGGTTTAGTGTCCAGCACCTACCCTAATTACATGTCTATTGGAGTGGGAATAGTAAATTAATTAGGTTCAGTCTCCAGCACCTACCCTAATTAAATGTAGACTGGAGTGGGAATAGTAAATTAATTAGGTTCAGTGTCCAGAACCTATCCCAATTAAATATAGATTGGAGTGGGAATAGTAAATTAATTAGGTTCAGTGTCCAGCATCTACCCCAATGAAATGTAGACTAGAGTGGGAATAGTAAATTAATTAGGTTCAGTGCCCAGCACCTACTCTAATTAAATGTATATTGGAGTGGGAATAGTAAATTATTTAGGTTTAGTGTCCAGCACCTACCCTAATTAAATGTACACTGGAGTGGGAATAGTAAATTAATTAGGTTCCGTGTCCAGCACCTACCCTAATTAAATGTCTATTGGAGTGGGAATAGTAAATTAATTAGGTTCAGTTTCCAGCATCTACCCTAATTAAATGTCTATTGGAGTGGGAATAGTAAATTAATTAGGTTCAGTTTCCAGCACCTACCCTAATTAAATGTAGACTGGAGTGGGAATAGTAAATTAATTAGGTTCAGTGTCCAGAACCTATTCCAATTAAATATAGATTGGAGAGGGAATAGTAAATTAAATGTGTTTAGTGTCCAGCACGTACACTAATTAAATGTGGACTAGAGTGGGATTAGAACATTTATTAGGTTCAGTGTCCAGCACCTACCTCAATTAAATGTAGATTGGAGTAGGAATAGTACATTATTTAGGTTTAGTGTCCAGCACCTAACCTAATTAAATGTCTATTGGAGTGGGAATAGTAAATTAATTAGGTTCAGTGTCCAGCACCTATCCCAATTAAATATAGATTGGAGTGGGAATAGTAAATTAATTAGGTTCAGTGTCCAGCACCTACCCCAATTAAATGTAGACTGGAGTGGGAATAGTACATTAATTAGGTTCAGTGTCCAGCACCTACCCTGATTAAATGTAGACTGGAGTGGGAATAGTAAATTAATTAGGTTAAGTGTCCAGCCCCTATCCCAATTAAATATAGATTGGAGTGGGAATAGTAAATTAAATTTGTTTAGTGTCCAGAACCTACACTAATTAAATGTAGACTGGAGTGGGAATAGTAAATTAATTAGGTTCAGTGTCCAGCACCTACCTCAATTAAATGTAGATTGGAGTAGGAATAGTAAATTAATTTTGTTCAGTGTCCAGCACATACCCCAGTTAAATGTATACTGGAGTGGGAATAGTAAATTAATTAGGTTCAGTGTCCATCACCTACCTTAATTAAATGTAGATTGGAGTGGGAATAGTAAATTAATTAGGTTCAGTGTCCAGTATCTACTTCAATTAAATGTAGATTGGAGTGGGAATCCTAAATTTTGTATTTTTATTGTTTAGAATGTATTGTACAAGAAATGTATATTATAGTGGGAGTCATGTTTTTAAAAATAAATTGTTATATTTAAGTTTGTGAAGTGTTTAATGTTTAATTAAAAAAAAAATTCAAAATCATATTTAATATAATAATTTTTAAATGTTATATTTTAATATGTGTTAATATATTTATTATTGTAAATATAGTTTTTATATGTTTATAAACTAATGTTTTTAAATTTAAAAATGTGTAATGTACATATATTTATAAATTTAAAAAAGATACACATTTTTGTACAATGGTAGTAATAGTAATTTTTGAGGTATTAAAATAAATTACAAATTTTTTCCAACATTTTTATTATATAATTCAGAGAGTTTATAAATCAAAGAAAATATTTATTACAAATAATAGTATGAATGTTGAACAAATATATAAGTATTTGTATTTTTTTATTTTATACAAATTCTTTTTCATTTATATAGTTGTTGAGATAAGTACATTTTAGGTGCATAGGAACAGTATAGTTAATGCCAATACATTTTACATTTGTATATATTTTGTACATATAGTTGCATGCATTTTTATTTTCTTTCTCAAAATTTATATTACTATATATTTTTCGATACATTTTGCATATTTTTTTACAATTACGATATAAATGTCAATATACATTTGAAGAAAAAGAATTCAACCATATATTGTAAATAATATATTATACAGTTTTTACATAATAACATTTTAGTACTTTAATATGAATTATATTTTTAAATATTATCAATATTAATATTGTTTTATTAATAATAAGAATTTTTAAATGTTAGCAAATGTATTTTTGAAAATAAAGCAAATGTATATATTGTTTTTCAAAATTTGTTACATATTTTTTTTAAATTATAATATTAAATATTATAATATGATAATATTCAATTTTATAATTGTACAATATTTGAAAATAATAAAACATTTTTTACTACATCATTTACCATTTTACAAAATGTGAACAATGTTTTTATAATTGTTATATTATTCTTTTCTGTTAAAAAAATGTATTTAACTATTTTTGGATTGGTATTATTATTTGGGTCTTTTATTTTGTAACCGCTCTTTGTCTTTTTGGGTCATTTGGGAAGATTCAAACTCGCGGTTGGAAGCTGCTTCGCGTCTGAGAAGGTAAGAGATATTTTCTTGATATTTTAACTATTTAAAGTGTGTTTGGAAGGTAGTAGTTTTATATTTAGGGTTTCTGGAGTTATGTTTTAGAAGTTGTAATGTTTGTAGTCGTTTATTTAGGTTTTAATTCTTATCGGCGTTTTTTGGATTTACGGCCTAGTTCGTATCATTGCGTTTGTATGTATTTACTAAGTTTTCGTGTTAATGATGCATGTTATGGTGTTTGAAATGGTGTAATTTTACGTTTTATGTGGGTGGGAATGTTTGTTTTTCTATTCTAGGTTTTTGGAGAAAGCCTTTTCGTTTCTGGAAGTTGTGCATTTTTTTCTAAAAGGTAGTGTATTTTAGTCGTTTCAACGAATGTTATTTTTACACTTCCTTTATTATTCGGGTTTCCTGAGCGGTTTTTATTCTTTTTTCTTTATTTACGTTTTCGGGTTTTTGATGGATTGTGGATTATCGATTTTTTATGGAATTTCGATGGATTTGGCACAGTTGTATTTTTTCATTTTGTTGGGGTTTATTTTTATTTGACATGGATTTATAACTCACTGGATTATTTTGGATAAGTTGGATTGTCAATTTACATCCCTGCTAAAGGTAAGTCATTTTAAATATATTTTATTGTGGGTGGGAAAATGTTTTATTTTTATATTGTTGGTGTTTTGTTGTATAATTATTTTGTTTATTTCAATTTTTTTTTATATATTAGACTAAATTATTAATTTTTTTTAAAGTAAAAGAGTTTGTTTATCTTTTAAAGATATTTTGGGTTGTTTTAGTTTATATAGTTTAAATTTTTAGATTAGTGTTTTGGCAATCATTTTTAAGTATTCTACTCATTTTGTTGTTGGATAAAGTTGTACTGGTTGTAAATATTGGTACATTTGGGTAGTTTGTCATAATTGTTTAGGTTTTAATTGTAAGACAGATTGCTCCATTCTTAGTTCTTGAAAACTTTGTTCTTTTTGGATAGCTGTTAGTAGTTTGTGTAGGGTAGGAGTTGTTCGGCCTGTTGAAGATAGGAAGGCATTATGCCAACCCTCAACTGCATTGTTTGTTTTGGCTTCTTGGTTTAGGGTAGGATAGATATACATTCCACCAAGGTATTTGGAATTTTGGTTGTCGTCTACGGCCTGATCTGTGTAGTCTCCCCACCCAGGTGTCCTCGAAATAGTCTAAAAGGGGCGCTAGTTTTTGTTTATTTTCGGTGTAGAATGGACTTTCTATTAACATGTTGTAGTGTTCAGCTACATCTGTGACTGGCACGTATGCTAGGGCTATTAGGTGTTTTATTTGGTATGCGAATGTCATGTTGGTTGCCTAATCAACACTTAGGGGGTCATTAGGATGGTGGGCGGACTTTGTCCGCCCGCCATCCTGTCGGGGATTGGGACTGCCCGCCATAAGGGCGGGGGTCCCGTGGGTGGTATTAGGGTGCGGCCGCCACAGTGGTGGCTGCATCCTGCATTTATAACATTGTGGCGGGCGGTGCTCTCTGCACCGCCCGCCACAATGCCATAAATGCCTGTATGCATTTGCATACACAATGCGGCACGCACCGCCAGGTGCCCACCGCATTGTATATGCAAATGCCTGTGTGCACCCCCCACCCCTCCTTCACTTTGGGGGCCTGCAGGGGCCTGGAGCCAGCTTTGAAGTGGAAGAAATTCTGGAGTTTCCCCCATGGAAGTGTGTGGAATTTGCTGCCCCCTTGCCCTAGACCCAGGAAAACGATTTTGGATTGATTGCGTTTTAGCTTGGAGAGGACTGGGTTTGCTCGTTTCGGCTGGAATCAAAGCTTATTTACAAATGACTAGGTCCGATCTGAGGCGGCATGGTGCCAAAAAAAAATTATGATCCGAGGTGAGACCCTGAGTGATTACCATTGGCTGAGATTAATTCAAGCATTCCACCCATCCCTTTTTTTATATTTTTCATGTGACCCCCCTCTAGGGATGCCAGTGGTGAAAGCTAAAACAGAGCTCACAAAAACTAACAGCTTATATATAAATTCACACTAATTATGTGTATGGTGCCTGTTTATAGGAAACATCTAATAATCTTACAGTGATCCAATCTGTACACTGCATACGCTACTTTTACAAATTCAAAAAACGTCTTCATGGGGAAAAGTATGTTAGTGTGATACAAATGAAGGCTACTTGTACACTGAAAGGTCTTCCCCCTTTAATGTTTGTCTCTCCGAAGGCTGAAAGATAGTCTATTAAGTGAGCCCACAGTCATATTTTAAAATCCCAGAGACTCAGGGGTCCATTAGGATGGCGAGCGGGCTTTGCCTGCCCGCCACCCTATCGGTAAACGGGACCGCCCGCCTTAAGGGCGGGGGTCCCTACGCCAGCATTAGGATGTGCCCGCCACAGTGGCGGGCACATCCTACATTTCTAGCATTGTGGCGGGCGGTGCTCTCAGCATCGCCCGCCACAATGCTAGAAATGCATTTCTGCATTTGCATTAACAAAGCGGCAGGCATCGCGCGGTGCCTGCCGCTTTGTTAATGCAAATGAAGGGGGATACCACAGGTACCCCCCCCCCCCCTTCCTTCACCCTGGGGGCCCGCAGGGGGCCCCTAGAGTGAAGACCGCATGCCTTTCCATCGCCACCACGGAAAGGCATCACCCTCAGCCCATCATAATATGGCTGGCGGTGTCTGCTTGACACCGCCCCATATTAAACATTTTCCGCCCGGTTGCAATGCGACCGGGGCGGAAAAGTGGCGGGCGGTGTTTTGCTCCGCCGTGGTCCCCCCCCGCCATTCTAATATGGTGGGGGGGGAATACAGGGAATGATGTCGGGCGGATTGCCCCCGCCAGGCTGGCAGTGGCTACCGCCAGCCTGGCGGGGGCAATCCGCCCGCCATCCTAATGGACCCCTCAAAGTCCAGGAAGAGGCTGCACAGAACATGCAGTCAGAGGGTGCAAAGGGGGAGGCAGACACGCCTTCCAAAACAAAGCGTTAGGGTCACAAAGAAAATAGTGCATAGTTTCTGTTTGGCCAGCTGCTGGCTTTTCAGTTTATAGCTGAAAATACATCACCATTTGAATGGCGGCTAATAAAACAGCTGCAGTGAAATGTGCTAAAATTTTATATTAAGTTGAGTATCAAAAACGGTCTCGCGGAGGGTGTGCCCTTCCTTCTTACCGCTGATTAAAGCTGTCTGATGACCCTCCAAAAGTGTCAGTCACTTGAATGGATTATGCTGAGGCACAATCAAAAATTAGTACAACTCTGTATTATAGGCTTTCGCCACCATAGTAAAAACAAGGAAGTTCATAGGTTGCTTCCAATTTCCTTCAGTATATCCTTTTATTTCATATCAACAAATCCAATATAGGAGAAACAGGCAGCAGACACGTGTTTCGTTCGAAAGGACTTTCTCAAGGCTAAAAACAATAGGAGCGCATGTGTATTTTCAGAATGATTTTTTGCCGTAAAATAATCACAAACGAATATGTGGAAATAACCTGTAGTCTCAGGAATCGGTAGATAGCCGTTCCCGCTGCCTTAAATAAACGTGATCATGCCTTGATGCACAAGTTACTACTTGTGTAACTATATATCTGTAAGAGACATTAGTTAGTGATAGATTCCTTACCTTAGAATATCCCCAGGCTTCAGACTGGATCCGGTAAATTTTGCGTAGCAATACCCCTGCGCGCCGGCAGGCGTCGTCCGCGGCTCAGCGTCCGTCGTCGGCGTCGGTCTGACGTCGTCCGAGTACTTAGACGCCGCCCTCGCGCACTGACGTCAGTTCTGATACACAGCTTTTCCGCGCCAGATACGCAGAGCCATGATAGAACCAACCCTGGTGCCATGAAACTAGGGCCCTGAAAGGGGATGACCTTAACCCTAGATATCGGTTCTCAGAACGGGGAGGATGGGTGGGCCGGTAAGGAATCTATCACTAACTAATGTCTTACAGATATATCGTTACACAAGTAGTAACTTTTGCATCTGAAAGAGACACGTTAGTGATAGATTCCTTACCTTAGAATAGATACCCCAGCAATACCAACCCCGGTGGTGGGTCTGCGAACCAATAATCACACCAGAAAGTCCTGGAGGACGGAATGGCCAAAGAAGCCATCCCTCCGGACTTTGCTGTCCAGGCAGTAGTGTCTCGCAAACGTGTGCAGCGAGGCCCACGTAGCTGCCCGACAAATGTCCGGCAAGGGCACTCCTCGGCCTAAGGCAGTCATAGTCGCCGTGGCCCGAGTGGAATGAGCCCTCAGCCCAAGGAGTAACACGCCTGGATGCACAAGATGATCCACCAAGAGATGGTCCGCTTGTGCACTGCCCGTCCTTTCTTGGCGCCCACCGAACCAACAAAGAGTTGGTCATCCACCCGGAACTGGCGTGTGCGGTCTAGATAGAATGACAGTGCACGTTTTGGGTCCAGACGATGGAGCCGCTCTTCCTCTTTAGAGGGATGCGGAGGCGGAAAGAAGGTGGGCAAGGTGATGGACTGCCCGATGTGGAAGGCTGTGACTACCTTGGGCAGGAAAGAGGGTCTTGTCCGCAACACAACCTTGTCCGGATGGACAGAAAGGAAAGGAGGTTTGGAAGAAAGAGCCTGGAGCTCACTCACTCTCCTGGCAGAGGTGATGGCAACCAGGAAAGCAGTCTTTAGAGTAAGAAGACGGAGAGGACAGTTATGAAGTGGCTCAAAGGGAGCACACATCAGAAAGGTAAGTACAAGGTTCAAGTCCCACTGAGGCATCACGAATGGAGCAGGAGGGAACATGTGTGTAATGCCCTTCAAAAACCTATTTACAATTGGGGACTTGAACAAGGATGGCTGATCAGGTAGCCTTAAGAAGGCGGAAAGGGCAGAAAGGTAGCCCTTGATAGTGCCCAGAGCAGAGCCCTGCTGGGCAAGAGAAAGAAGGAAGAGGAGAACCTCAGAAAGGGGTGCAGAGAGAGGATCCACTGCCTTTGCTGTGCAGCATGCCTCAAATCTGTTCTACCTGCAGGCGTATACCGACTTTTTGGAAGGACGCCTGGCTGCGAGAATGACATTACAGACTTCAGGAGGCAAGTCAAATGGCCTCAACTGTCGCCGCTCAACCTCCAAACTTGTAGGTGGAGACTGGACAGGTTCGGGTGGAGGACCGTCCCTTGCTGCTGCGACAGAAGGTCCTCCCGAAGAGGCAGACGAATCGGAGGATCGACAGACATGCTGAGTAGCTCTGGATACCAATACCTTCGTGCCCAGTCCGGAGCCACAAGGATAACCTGGGCCCGGTCGCGCCTGATCTTCTTCAGCACTCTGGGCAAAAGTGGTATGGGCGATAAGGCGTAACTAAGACCGCAACTCCACCCGCGTCGAAAAGTGTCTCAGAGCGAGTGCCGCCTTGGAAATTCCAACGTGCAGAACTGATGACATTGCGCGTTCTCTTCTGTGGCGAATAGATCTAACCAAGGCTCTCCCCACTGCTAAAAGAGGCCTTGCGCCACGTCCGAGTTCAGACGCCATTCGTGATCCATAATGCACCCACTGCTGAGTTTGTCCGCCCTGGCGTTCAGACAACCTGCCAGGTGTTGAACCACCAGGGTCACGCCCTGATGTTCCAGCCACTGCCAGAGGCGCAGAGCCTCCTGGCATAGGGTCCATGACCCCACCCCGCCCTGTTTGTTGCAGTACCACATGGTGGTGGTGTTGTCCGTGAACACCTGCACTACACTCCCCCGGACAGAGGGGAGGAATGCCTTCAGTGCAAGCCGGTTCGCCCGCAGCTCCAGAAGGTTGATGTGGAGCCGGGACTCCGCCGGAGACCAGAGGCCTCTGATCTCCGCCTCTCCCATGTGGCCCCCTCAGCCCTGGAGGGACGCGTCCGTCACAACTACGTGCTCCGGTTGGGGTAGGGAGAGGGATCTGCCGCTGACCCAATCGCGGTCCGTGAGCCACCACTGCAACTGTCTTGCAGTGCCCGCCGAGATCAAGACATGGTCGGACAAGTTGCCCTGATGCTGGGCCCACTGAAACTTCAGGTCCCACTGCAGAGCCCGCATCCGCCACCGGGCGTGATGCACCAGAAGGATGCAGGAGGCCATCAGCCCCAGAAGCCGCAGCGTCAACCTGACCGAGACACGGGATAAAGGCTAAAAGATTGGAATCAAAGCCTGAATATCCCATACCCGCTGTTCGGGAGGATAAACCCGAAACTGCGTCGAGTCGAGAACCGCTCCGATGAAGAGGAGCTTCTGAGAGGGACACAGGTGTGACTTTGGCACATTGATTGAGAACCCCAACAGGTGCAGGAGGTCGGCCGTAGGCTGGAGGTGGCTGACGACTGTCTGGGGCGAGCCCGCCTTCAACAACCAGTCGTCGAGGTAGGGGAAGACTGAAACCCCTAACCTGCGCAGATGAGCTGCGACCCCGCCATCACTTTCGTGAACACCCGTGGGGCGCTGGTAAGGCCGAAGGGGAGCACGGTAAACTGAAAGTGCTCGTGGCCTACCGTGAACCGCAGGTAACGCCGGTGGGGCGGCAGGACGGGGATGTGAAAATAAGCATCCTGCAAGTCCAACGCTACCATCCAGTCTCCAGGGTCTAGGGCAGCTAAGACCTGAGCCAACGTCAGCATCTTGAACTCCTCCTTCCGGAGGAAGCCGTTGACGTTCCGTAGGTCGAAGATAGGGCGTAGGCCCCCTTTGCCCTTCTTGGGTACCAGAAAGTAGTGGGAGTAACAACCACACTCTACTTCTGGCCCCGGAACGCGCTCGATGGCCCCCTTGGCCAAGAGGGCAGACACTTCCTCTTGCAGAAGTTGCAAGTGATCCTCCGACACGCGGTGGTACTGCGGTGGCATGGCTGGAGGGGTCGCCTCGAAGGGGAGGGAGTAGCCCCTTCGGACGATTTGCAGCACCCACCTGTCCGACGTGACAGTGCGCCAGTGGAAGAGGTGATGGCGGACCCTGCCTCCCACTGGCGTCACATGGGCCTGAAATCACGGACTAGGAAGGTTTTGAGGCGGGTGCTGCAGGGGAATGTGTGGACTGGCCTCGCCGTTGTCCCCGACCGCCGGCACGGTGGTTTCCACGGCCACCACAGCGCTGTGTAGAAGTCTGCGGCGCGTGGCTGGCAGCACGTGTGGGAGCGCCCCTTCCGTGGCCACGAAAGGAGCGAAAGGCACCTGATTGCTGGCGTTGGACCGAGAGGCCCAAGGACTTGGCCGTAGCCCTGGAGTAAAACGCTCAAGCGCATGGTCTTCCTTGTCGCCAAAAAGGCGACGACCATCAAACGGCATATCCAGGAGGGTGGCCTGGACATTGGCCGAAAAGTTGGCGGACCTCAACCAGGCGTGGCGTCGAACCGCCACCGTCGTTGCCATCGCTCTGCCCAGTGAGTCCGTGGTATCCAGCCCACACCGGATGGAGTAACGCGCTGCATCTCGACCCTCTGCAAGGGCTTGGGCGAGTTTAGCCCGGACCTCCTCCGGGCATTGTGGCAGCACGTCCGCGACCGTGTCCCACAGGGTGTGGGTGTAGCGGCCCAAGAGGCATGCGATATTGACAGACCGCAGTCCCAAACTCAGGGACGAGAACACCTTCTTTCCGAATTGCTCATACCTCTTGGATTCCCGATCGGGTGGAGCTGTCGGGAATGCGGTCTGGGAAGTGGAGGCCTGGATGACCAGGCTGTCGGGGGTGGGATGGGTGGACAAAAAGCAAGGGTCGCCCGGGGCCGGGCAGTAGCGTCTGGCCACGTTCCTATCCACAGGCTGACCTGTAGCGGGCTTGGACCAAGTGCCCACAAGAACTTCACACAGGGCCTCATTAAACAGCAGCAGAGGCTCATTGGAGCATGCCTGCGGTTTAAGGACCTCAGTGAGGAGGTTAGTCCTCACGGCCGAGATGGGGAGCGTCAGGCCCAAGGCCTTGGCTGCCCGCGTCAACACTACACTGTAGGCAGCCCCCTCCTCCGTAGCCACGGTGGGAGGGGAGACAAATCCAGTGTCTGGCGAAGTGTCAATACCACTGGCCTCCCTAAGCTCATATGTCCAGTCCTGTTGAGACCCCTCCCAATCACCCTCATCACCCATCTCCTGAAGTTTAGGGTCAACGTATGGGGCCGGTTCGTGGAAATAGAAATCTCCAAACGACGGAACCGAATCGAAGGGAGGATTGGGGACGGCGCCGACAAGCGGCGCCGGGGGTGACACCCGCTGGGCCGGCGCCGGCGAGGTCGATCAGCGACAACCCGGATCCAGATCCAGTGAGGGCCTGCGGCGTCGGAGCCGAAGAACCCGACCCGCCAGGCCCTCCAGCCGGGGCCGTTGGGCCCGAAGGCGCCACGGAACCCGGCTGAGGAGGAGGGAGGGACCTCATGGCCATGAGGTACAGCTCGACCTCCTCCGGCGTTGCATCGTGCCCAGGGACCTGCAGGTGTGGGCAGGATGCGGCGCCTGCGACTCCGTCGGAGCCGCGTGGGTGGTGTCACCCGAACCCCCGGCCGCGTCGTGCGAGCGTCGGGGTGGGTCGGAGGAACGATGATGTCGCTATGACCTCTCATGCCTCTTACCTGAGGAAGATCCCGACGACCGATGCAGATTCCCGGAGCTACAAGGACTCCGACCCCTCGACCGGTCCTTCGACCTCCTGTGGGACCGGGACCTGGAACGGCGCGGGGCCTACTGCCGGAGCTCCAGTCGCTTGCGGGACCACTCCCGCCTAGCCTTCGACGTCAGAGCCCGGCAGTCGGGGCAGGTGTGGTCGTCGTGGTCGAGGCCTAGACACTGAAGGCACCGGCGATGGGGGCCGGTAACCGACATCAGTCGGTCGCACCTGGAGCAAGGTTTGAAACCGGGCATCCCTACCGGCACCGTAGGAGTCGAGAGACTCGAGAAAGAGTTGATCAAAAAGATCAAAAAGTTTAGTCAAAAAGTGACTAAGGGGTAGAGCTTCTCCAGATCTGCGCTAGCTGGCGCGGAAAAAAAAGAACTGACGTCTGCGCGCGAGGGCGGTGTCTAAGTACTCCGACGATGTCAGACCGGCACTAACGACGCGGACGAAGGACGGGGAGCCGCGGACGACGCCTGCCGGCACGCAGGGGTATTGCTACGCAAAATTTTCCGGATCCAGTCTGACGCCTGGGGATATTCTTAGGTAAGGAATCTATCACTAACGTGTCTCTTTCAGAGAAGCCTATATGTATATCACTCCAACTGAGGTCTCTTCCAAATCCCCTCGCCAGGTGGTTCGGATAGAGAAGAACAATAGTTACTTACCTGTAATCTGTGGTTCTCCAGTGTTGGTGCCTTTCATAGATTCACATGCCTGAATCATTCCCCGTCGTCGGAGTGGGAGTCCCACGGTACATAAAAAAGCAATAATATGCCATAATAACATAGAAAAAACTTGGTAATAACCAATCAGGAAGTAAAGCAGCCCAAGCTACAGCAGAAAAAACTTCCACACTCATGACTATCCTAGTCATTTTGTATAGCCAAAACTTCAGCCAATCAGGCGACAGCACCCACCAGAAGGTTCTCCTCAGAGGCTCAGGCTCTCAGATTTTCTCTCACAGGAGTGATGGTAAACCAATGTAGCCTATGCGCCTCTGAGGGGAGGTGGGCGGGTTGCATGTCAATCTATGAGAGACACCAATACTGGAGAATCACAGATTACAGGTAAGTAACTATTGTTCTTCTCCAGTATTGGGGTGTCTTTCATAGATTCACATGCCTGAATAAGAGTAGATAGCAGTAAATATACGTGCTTGGAAGACGCTATTTGCAACATAAGCTTGTACATATGAAAAAACACAATCATATAATAAAAGTCTAATTTCTAATAGCATGAAAAGTGCGGTTACCTGAGAATGTACATAATAATAATAATAAGCATGAATAAGCGTCTGAAAAGCAGTAAGAGGAGGAGGGAAACAGAGGCTCACCTTATCTGAAAAGATTCTGCAGAACTGCTTGACCCACCGAAGCATCAGTCTCGCTGGCTGCATCCAAGCAATAGTGCTTGGTGAAAGTATGCCTGCTGGACCAGGTCGCTGCTCTGCAGATGTGCTGAAGAGGAACGCCAGCGAAAAGAGCAGTCGAGGAAGACATGGCTCTCGTAGAGTGAGCTCGTGGAGCTGCCTGCAAAGGTCTGCCTGCTTGTATATGACAAAAGTAAATAGCTGCAGAGATCCATCTTGCTATTGTTTGTTTTGACACTGCATGACCTTGACGAATTTTTCCATAGGCGACAAACAATTGATCAGATTTGTGTATTGTAGAAGTCCTTTGTAAATAGAACTTCAAACACCTCTTGATGTCTAGTGTATGCAATGCCCTTTCCACAGGGGATTGTGGGTTAGGAAAGAATGTCCTTAAGAGGACTGGCTCGTTCAGGTGAAAATCGGAGGGCACCTTAGGCATGAATTTTGGGTTTGTGCGGAGCACTGCTGAATCAGACGTGAACTGTAAGAAAGGTGGATGGACTGTGAAAGCCTGGACATCACTGACTCTTCTAGATGAGGTCAAAGCCAACAAAAGCGATACCTTCCATGTAAGAAATTTGAAATCCACTCTGTGAATTGGTTCAAAAGGGTGGCGCATGAGTTGCCCTAACACTACATTGAGATGCCACGATGGCGGTGGACGACGTACCGGAGGAAACATTCTGAAAAGCCCTTTAAAGAATTGCTGTATTATTCTTTAAGAGTAAAGTGAAGTGGACCCATCCTGACGATACCTTGAAATGGCTGCTAGGAAAACCTTTAGAGTTGCATGAGATACTCCCGATTTTGCCAGATGTAAGAAAAAAGGCAATATCTGTTCTGGCTTTGCCTGAAAGGGATGAATTCCGGCCGAGTGACACCAGATACAGAATCTCTTCCATTTAAGTCTGTATGTTTTGATCGTAGCAGGTGCTCTTCCTTTGGCTTGTACCTCTTTGCAATCTGCAGGGATATTCAGATGGGCGAATTCAAGGTACTCAGGCGCCAAGCCGCTAATTTCAGAGATGTCGGGTCCGGATGGTAAATATGACCTTCCTGGATGGAGAGGAGATCCGGAATTAGTCAAAACTGGATTGGTTCGCACTCCGATAGGAGAAGGAGCTCGGTAAACCAGTATTGGCCTGGCCACCTGCGGGCAATGAGAATCAGGCAACACGGTTCTTTCTTCATCTTCTGAAGAACCCTGGGAACAAACGGTATCGGAGGAAAGGCGTAAGCATATATTTGAGACCAGTTGATCGAAAAACGCATTCCCCTGAGAGTCCTTCTGGGGATGCCAGCTTGCAAAGAATAGGCATTTGCTGTTCTTCTTGGTCGCAAAGAGGTCTAGATCTGGATGACCCCACTGTTGAAAGATCCGATCCACCGTTGGTTGATGAAGTTCCCATTCGTCTGTCGACACCGTTGTCCTGCTGAGAGTGTCCACAAGAACGTCTGCCGTTCCCGGTACACGGACCGCCATCACATTGATTCTGTGTCGTATTGCCCATGCCCATATATCTTGGGCTTCCTGAGACAGAAGTACCGATCTCGTTCCTCCTTCTTTGTTCAAATAGTGCATGCTTGTAGTATTGTCTGTGCGAACCAATACTGTGGCCCCTTGAATAACTGCGCGAAAGGACTTGAGGGCTAGAAATATGGCTTTTAGCTCCAATAGATTGATGTGCCAGACCTTCTGTTGAGGACTCCATCTCCCGCTGACCGTCAGCCCCTGAAGATGTGCTCCCCAACCTTCAAGGGATGCGTCTGTGGTGATTGGGAAGCTTGGTGCGTCTTGTAAGAACGCGCAACCCTGTTGTAAATTTCTCTTTTGAATCCACCAGAGAAGAGCACCTCGGATGCGAGGGGTGATCCGGATGGAGGTCTTCGAATGAGCCGGAGACCTGCAGCCATTGTAAGTTGAGTTCTTCTTGAAGAGGCCTCATCCTCATGTGCCAATTCCGTATCCAAGGAATGCAAGAAGAGACCATCCCCAGAAAAGACTTGCACTGTCGGACTGAAACTGACTTTCTTGAGAGTAAAGTCCGAGCCATGTCCTGTATTTTTTCTTGTCACTCGTCCGATACAAAAGCTCAGACTGGCTGTGTGTTCAAGCTTGCTCCCAAGAAAGCTTGTCTTTGAGACGGTTCTAGCTGTGACTTGCTTAAATTGATGGAGAGACCCAGTGACTGGAAGAGAGATAGACACCGCTGGATATGGTTGTCTGTGTCTGCGTAAGAACTCGCCTTGATACGGCAGTCGTCTAAGTAGGGAAATATTTGTATTCCCTCCAGCCGGAGGTGTGCTGCAACTGGAGCCAGGACCTTTGTAAATACCCTGGGTGCTGAACGCAGCCCAAAGGGGAGGACCTTGAACTGATAATCCCTGCCAGCCACCCTGAATTGCAGGAACTTCCTGTGACGAGGTAAAATGGGGATGTGGAAATACGCATCTTGGAGGTCCAAAGTGGCCATGTATTCTCCCGCTGAAGAAGATACAGTATTTGTTGGAGTGACAGCATCCGGAACGTCAGCTTCTTCAAATACTTGTTTAGGGCACGGAGATCCAGAATTGGACGCCATTCCCCGGACTTTTTCTTTATCAGAAAGAATCTGGAGTAGAATCCGGTTCCTCTCTGAACCAGAGGAACTTTTTCGATTGCTTCCTTTTTTAACATCAGATTGATCTGGGAAAACAACTCTTTGAGATGAGCTGGAGGTGGGTCCCTTGGGGGGACGTTTGGAGGAAACTTTTCGAATTCGAGGGCATGGCCCTTGGCTACAATGTCCAAGACCCACCTGTCTGACGTTATTGAGGACCATTTTGAGTAGAATTTTGAGATCTTTCCTCCAATTTGTATGTGAAACTGCGACAGTAGCGGTGGCAGGTGATGACACTCGTCTTTTATCCTTTCCGCGGTAGGCAGGCTTTCTCTTGTTTTGAGAATAATTAGTGTTGCGCTGGCCGTAGGACTGTTAACCCTGGGTTTGGTAACGTTGATTCCCTTGCCTGTAGGAGGACTGCTGACCATAACCTCCTCTTGTAGAGGACGATCCACGTCCTCTCGCACCTCGAAAGGGCAGCTTCCGAAATTGTAAGGTGCCCAGGGATCCAGCTGTCTCCGTGTCCTTTTTGATTGTCTGCAGAGCTTCCTCTACTTGCAGGCCAAACAAAAACTCTCCGTCGTAAGGCATGTCTAACACCTTAGCTTGAACCTCCTGGCGGAACAAAGTCGCTCTTAGCCAGCTTTGCCTGCGCAAGACAGCAGCTCCTGCTAACTGTCTGAATCCAGTTGAAGCCACATCAACGGCAGAGTCAATCATCTCAGCCGAGATCATCTCACCTTCTTGCAAAATGTTCAGGGCTTCTGTCTTGGAGGGCTCTGGAAGCATGTTGACATATGGCGATATGTCAGACCACATTTGCCGGTCATACCTGCCCAGAATGGCTAATGAGTTGGCAGCCCTGACTGTAGTTGCTGCCATTGTTGACACACGCTTCCCAATAGCATCCAGACACCTACCGTCTCTATCCGGTGTGGCTGCGATTGGAGAGGAAGGAATACTAGATCTCTTTTGTGCAGCCTGTATGATCACCAAATTCAGGAGCTTTATATTTTTTTTTATCAAACAAATTTTTATTGTCGTCCACAACGAAAAATTCAAGGCACAATCCGCCAACAAGCCCACGCAGGGGCCTTTCGAAATACTGAGCTCATCACATACAACATAGGCATGCGGAAGGGTCAGTGCTTCCCAAGGACTTGAATCACCTCTGGACTGTCTGCCATAAGTTCATAGTGTTCTGCGTTTGGGCGGACAGGATTGAGTCCCAGTTAGACCCAGACGGGGCCGCCACCGAGAGCAGTGGTGCATCACAAGGATCTGTAAACACAGTGTGCTTTCCCAGCTCTCAAGCCCACCCAGTTGCCAGCGAGCTCGTTTAGCTAGTATGGATTCCTCATAGCTCAAGGAAACCTAATAGTGGACCTTTTACCTCAAAGCTTTATATTTTTTATCAATCCTCGGCAGTACAGGAGGGATAGATGCAGGAGTAGACATAACCTTAATTCCCTCTTTCCAGATAAAATCAATAATAGGTATAGACTTAACCTGCCTCCTTAGCTGGTCCTTGAAATCATAGAGGAAGCATTCTTGCTGTGTAGTCTCCATGTCAATATGGAAGCGTTTTGTAGCTCTTTCCATGAGTAGATGGAATCCTCCCACGTCTACTGGAGGTGAATCAGCGGTGACCGGAGGTGAAGGAGAAGGTGTTTGGACCTGATAATCGTCCCACTCCGACATCATGGATCCGTCATCGACTTCCCTTTCCTCTCTCTCTTCTTCATCAGAAGTATGTTCTTCTTCAGGCTGATGAGACGCTATAGGTGGTGGAGACTTTGGAGGTCTTAAATCAGATATGGGCGTTTGCACGGTGTCTTCGTCGACGATGGCGTCTTAGTCGACGGTGCAGGAGTCGTCGACAGGCTCGTCGATGTCGGGATGTTCGTCGACGGCGATGGAACAGCCGTCGACGGTGGCGTTGAGGAAGCTATCGTCGACTGAAACTTCTTCAGCTTGGCCGCCGACGGGGCACTGACGATGGCAGAGGAATCTTCTTTCGTCGACAAGATAGGCCTGACAGCGACGTAGACCATCGTCGACGGTGAAGACGCCGTCGACATTAACATTTCAGGCTTAGGTGAAGTAAAAGTTACCATAGACGTAGAAGTTGTGTCGACGGGGATCTTCGTCGATGAAAGAGTCGACGACGGCATCGTCGACGACGGCATCGTCGACGACAGAGTCTGTTTCTGAGGTAAAGTCTTCTCAGAAGTTGTCCTTTGAGGTAATTCTTTAGTTGTTCTTCTCGGGAATGTGGATGACCCAAGTTTGCCTTCAGTAGGGTGAGTAGCCTTAGAAGAGGAAGGCCTCTCAGACCCCATAGAATATTGTTACCTCTTTACAATTTTGGCCCCAGGAGAAGACAACACCTCCTCAGCAGCTCTCTTCCTAGAAGCTGTAGTAGACCCAGAGGCAATACTGCCTACCTCAGAAACAGGATCATCTTGATCCTTGAGCTTTTGAAGCCACAAAAGCAGGCAGCCCTCTCTGTCCCTGAGGGTCTTCTGAGGGAAGGTCCTACACATCTTGCAGTCCTTCACTTGATGGTCAGGGTACAGGCAGTAAATACACTTCTTGTGGGGATCTTCCTTAAAAAGCCGGAGCTTACCACAAGCGTCACAAGGCCTGAATTAAGATTTCTTGGATGAAGACATCTTCAAAACCAGATTCCTGAAGGAAATTAGAGAAATACTGAGCAGAGCTCAGAGAGACTCCCTTCACATGACGTGCGGTAGAAAATCTGAGAGTCTGAGCCTCTGAGGAGAACCTTCTGGTGGGTGCTGTCGCCTAATTGGCTGCAGTTTGGGCTATACAAAATGACTAGGATAGTCATGAGTGTGGAAGTTTTTTCTCCTGTAGCTTGGGCTACTTTACTTCCTGGTTGGTTATTACCAAGTTTTTTCTATGTTATTATGGCATATTATTGCTTTTTTTATGTACATTGGGACTCCCACTCCAACGACGGGGAATGATTCAGGCATGTGAATCTATAAAAGACACCCCAATACTGGAGAACTCAGTTTGAGCGACTTACAGATACAGGCTTATCAAGGCATGATCACATGAATTTCTTGAGACTACAGGTCATACCCACATATTCGTTTGCGATTATTTTACGGCAAAAATCATTCTGAGACTGTCACGCTACTTCTCCCTGGAGCAAGACATTAGCTCAGAACACGCTTTTCTTACCTCTCCAACACAGTGGCGTAAAGCAAAGTGATGAGCCCGCTGCAGAATATGGAAATGGTCCCCAAAGACTACCAGATCTCACAGATATTCATTGGAATTGGGCTGACTGGGGGACTCCTGATGGTTTGGGGGAACCCTGCGTCACACGGGCCAGTGTTAGCACCTGCTCCAACCTTTTCCCTGCGGTGAAGAGACTCTGTCTATTAGTGCCCCTCATAGGATATAAAGATTTTACACTTCTGAATGGAGTAAGCACCAGGAAGGCAGAAGACACAAACTTCATGCTCATCCGTATAGAACTACTTCCACCCACCCACAAGAGAGCCACCAGGCAAACAGTGCAATGATAATGAATGAGAAATAAGAGTATATGTGATAACACGGACTAGACTAAGGGGAACAACTGTTTATGTAAACAAAAATATAAAAACAAGAGAAACTTAAGAGCCCATGCAAAGACATTTGGCAAAGCACTGGAAACCATGAAGGCTACTGTGGTTGGTGATCCTAGCTTTTTGAACAGAAATAAAACTAACTGGCTTGCTTTTCGTGGCAAAATGCGACCGGGCAGACTCTGGAACACAAAGTGACAGTGGCGGAGTTCACCCTGGTAACTAACTTCGAATAAGAGCAACATTTTCCACTATAATTTAAAACTTTAAAGTGCTTTTTTTTGGATGGTGATTTCAGTCTAGTGTACTTTGCCATCACGGATTTGAACTACCCTCACTATTTAAATGAAAGAAAAAATAAAGAGAATGAAAATATTGTCTGATATAGGCACTTTTTTCAATTTAAAAGATTATCAAATTTGCAAATAAATACTAAAAACTAAAAGTTGTGTCCATGGATGGCACAAATGCGGTGGGCTTCCATTTTGTCTAACTAAACATTTCTCCAGCTACAATGTAATTGGGTTGTTATGTAATTTTCATAGAGGAATAGTGAAGTCTGAAAAAGACCATTGTAAAGTTTCAATACACAACTAACCCTTGCATTTACAAGGGCAGAGGAAATGAGAGAAGAAATTGGGCAACCTATGTTTGCCTTTTCTCAACGGAATGTCACCTTCAGATCAGGCAAATTTATCCAATATGAGGCTTAATTAAATATCTCTGCATCCTTGGCACGGGATAGCACTTCTTTTTGGAGGACGCACGTGTATCGCTAAAGCCAGGCTACCGGACCCTGGGATATTTATAATAATATACGGGATGACCTTGTGCACCCTCCTGGATGTTGTGCTTGACAATCTGTATCCCCTTGTTCACCAAACACTCCTCTAATGGCAGGCAGGCCCTTGGATGTGTCAAGGGTACTTGACGGAAAGAAGAGGTAAATGATCCAGATGGAAATTAAAAATCCCCTGAGGATATTCCTCTTTATTTGATTGGTGGTAAAGAGAAAGTTAAAGAGGGATGTGTAAGAAACTTTTATGGTTCTCAAGTCCAACTAGGTCGACATGTTTCAGCCCTCCCACTGGCCAAAGAAGGGTCCAGGGCTTTCGTCAGGACAGGAATCTTACTTTTCCTAAAAATTAATTCCTGGCTACATACATGCAACTCTAGCATACATACTTACATACAATAACAATGCAAATATTTTGCTGGGGAGTTAAGATCAGCTTATCAGTTAGTATTCAGGAGGTCCTCTAGCACAAAACATAAAAAGTAAATTAAATGCATTGAGACAAAAAAGAGGTAAATGACAAAAAGGACATGCATACAAACGACAAGTAGGAGAAGCATTAAGTCTCCTATTTTAAACATGCTGTGCAAACAAGCGTGCACTGCTAACAGAATAACACGGTGGGTTCTCAGTGCAACTCACTATCAAAGGTGAACGTTACATGGTGTGTTTAATCATCATGCAACTCAGTCTACACATTCCCTTACTATTACTATGGGACTTTCAAACATTATGGAGCCTTGTTGTCATCCACTGTAGAAAGAGGCAAAGTAATACCTTAGAACTCAGCAAGATAATATAAGTAATAGATATTGAGCCTTTTATTTAAATCACTTACTTCGTCAAAGGACTCACCCTGTCTGCTAGCCTATTCAAGCATTTGTGCTTCTCCCTGTGGTACGGCTTCTCAGTGTCCGAGTGACGTCAATGTGCGCCTGGGAAGTATAGTCCTTTAGCAGTAACACAGTAGTATGCACCACGTGAAATTCAGTTCAGCAAAAATAAAAATCATGCCATGTAAAAGAGGGCTGTACCTAATCATGCCAACATGTGGTTACTCAGAGGTACGGCTGTGTGGAGCCTGGGTGGTGTGACTAAGCGCCTGGCAGTTTCAAACCTTGGTTATCACAATATTGCTTTTACCACGTGATGGGTTCAATATGCTACAGAAACAATCCTGAGTTTAATTTACCCATAAAGGGGGCTGTGATTCATCAAGCCCCAGACTGCTTCTTATATTTAACATTTTAATTTAGGTAAATAAGCTCATTATGGAAGCAAAGTGGTGTTAACAACCATCCCATCGTGGAGATACCTGTAGCAAGTAGTCTGAGAAGGACATATTGAGGAAGAACTACAGATAAGAAGGGTGATCGCAATATCCAATGCCATACTTTAATCTAGTCTGATGGTCGTCTACAGGAGCACTGTCCACTGGAGCTCGAAGAAGCAAATGCCTCATAAGGGCTCATTGGCAGTAGATATGCCAACCTTGATGTATGGAACCTTCGACTCATGGTATGCCATTTTGCATCTATACTGGATATACATGGTGGATATTAACAGGTCTGGCCATTTCCATTTAGTAATCTGTAGCCATGGTATAACCTCATTCAAACCCCATGAAGACTCTGATACTATGTCGGGGCCGCTGGGAACCGGAATTGGAGCTATCCATGTTACTTTGATTTGTGATGTTGTGTGGGTGAATCGGGGTGTTTCAGGGGACTATGTGACTTATCGCGAATGAAATTCATTGTGTTTAAAACTTCAATAAAACTTGATTATAAAAAAAAAAACTCATTCAAACCATGTATGTGTTTTCAGACGGTATACCCAGTCCCTTTCAAGTAGTATCTGTGCAATGTTACCATATGGTCTTGGTGTTATCTTTTTCTAATATTACCCACGTAATATCTCTGTCGGAGTGGTTATGCTCCACGAAGTGTTCAATCGTGTGTGTGGAGCTCTTCTTACACCCGAAGTTACTTTGGTGTACGCTTATCCCAATACGGATTTTGCGTGGTCATTCCTATATACTTTAGTGAGCAAGGGCACGCATTTGTGAAGATAATATTTTCACTGTACCATTTGCTAGATGTTTAATGACTCCCAGGCAGTCCTTTCCAAAATCTAACTCTTTGTATGCTTTGTGACGGATAAGCAGCACATTTCCCACATGGGAAATTAGTGCAACCAGGTGGTAACCCCATACAGTATTTGGGCCTTTTGTGCTAGTTCAGACCTATTATGGGTGTGTACTAACCTATCCCTCAGGCTAGTCCCTATCTTAAATGAGTAGCGTGGGAGAGGCCAATCATTTCCACCTTTATGGAGAATGTTCTAATTCTTGGTAATTATTTTTTTCACTGTATTGGAAATGGTAGTGAATGTTGTCACACACATAGGTCTCCAGGAGGGCCTCCATGGTATTATTCCGTGCAGAGTACCTATCTCGTTTTAGGGAACTTGCAGTTAGTCCATTTGCCTGTTCATTAAATATATGAGTATCCTAACAGTTGCATCTGATGCCAAAAGGAAGATTCTATGGGATGATGGCTGTCGGTTTTTCACAGACTTGTCCCAAACTTGTTTCTCTAATTTAAATGTCTAAATCTAGAACTGTAATAGTTTCCCTGCTGATGATATGTGTGAATTTCAAGAAGGGGTCTCTGGTGTTTACCCAGCTGGTAAAACTCTGGGCTGACTCCATTTCCCCTCACCAGATTAAAAACACATCATCAATGCATCTGCGCCAAACAATGAGATTGGACTTGTAGTTGTTATCAGAGATGTAAAGAAGTGTACATCAATTTGTGTGTGTAACAGGTCAGACTCGGGGCAAATATACGGCCCATCAAGGTCCCTTGCACCTGGTGATATAGTGTCCCATCATACTCAAAGAACTTGCCTGTAAGGGCTATTCTGGCACATTCTAAAACATAATGGGTGGGAGTGGGAGTCAATCGCAGTGTTCCTCAGAACAGTGTCAATAACCAGTAGCGTTTGCTCCCGAGAAATACTGGCAATACAATCCTCTATGTCCATCATGATTAGGATATCAGTGTTTGAATCAATGCTAAGGTCCTTCTAAAGACAAAGGATGTCTTTGGTGTCCTTAAGAAATGATGGCATTTCCCAGATCAAAGACCTGAAGAGCCAATCACAAAATTGAGACAGTGGTTCTAACATAGAATTAACCCTAGATACTATTGGTCTCCCGGGAGGTGGCAGTTTGTTTTTTGTGGATTTTGAGAGGGATGTAGAATTGAGCTACTCTGGTTCTTTGGCTACAAGAAATTCAGCTTCTTCAGTAATCCATCTCACAGCCCGAGCTTCTTCCACATTTATGGTGGCCATTAAAAGGGGCTGGGATCTTCCTAGGGAATTCTGTAACTGTACCTTCCAGGGAGGATCTGCTAACACCCTTTGTCATACATTTTGTATGAAATGACTACAATTGCTCTCCCTTTATCTGCCGGTTTGATCACCACATTAGGATTATTCTTAAGGGCCTGGATAGCTACTTCCTCTTGGTTTGACCGATTGTGGAAGAAATATTTGAGGGTCTCAATACCTTTAACTTCCCTGATAACTGCTAGTTTAAATGTTTGCACTGCTACTGGGGTAGCCTTGGTTGGAAAAGGGACTTATTTCTAAGCCCGGTATTCTTTGGAATATTCGAGAGTAGTCTGGCACCCTGGGGTGTTCCGAAATAAGGTCTTAAGCCTAATCTTTATAAAGCATAGGGCCAATTTGCATCTAAGACTGAATCTGTCATTATATGGTGTCAGGACAAATCCTAACCCCTTCTTCAAGACTGTAAGGTTATTGGGCTAAAACTTACAACTACGTTGCAGCTCTGCTCGGGCTTGCATGGTTGTGGTCTCCGCCCTTGCTCCTGGTCACAATCTGGGGTTCCTCTGTACACTGAACTTTAGTACCCTTTTTTTTGTTTTCCCCTACCCATTCCTAAAAATGGAGGTCTTGCGTGTAGTGAGGGGAAACTTCGGTGGAAGTGTGGGTAGGGGTAAGGCCAGAAACCTAATGCCTATCGTGGGTGTGAGGGGTCCAAAGGTTGCAAATATTGTCGTTACAGACTTTCTATTTCTTTATCTACACTACTGCTGCTTCCATCAAGAACTAAAAGGCCAATCAAATGGTATATGCGGTCTCCCTGTATAATGTTTTTTTATTTTGTTGTTATTGAGTGGAGTTACACTCTTTGGTGTAATAGTCATCGGTTGTGTATGAAAAGGTAGTGGCTTGGCTGAACTTCTTGATCATTTAGTAATTTATCTTCAACTGGATTAAAAATTCCAGATTGTGTTATTTCCTTTTTGATTTCGTCAAGGCTCTTTGAGTATGTTGATATTTGGATTATTGTTTTAAGATTATTTTCACTGGTCTGTATCTGTATGAGCTGAAATTTTCTTTGCCATGTTAATGTGTCTTCTGTGTTTTCAGGGAATATAGGACTATTCCTTTCGGAAGGTCACATTGTCCAGGAAAATGCAAGGCTTATTTGTCAATATAATGCCCTTTGGAACAGCTTTCGCTCGTAGGTTATCTTTAATAACAGCGTCATGAAGTGCCATTTTTATTTGATTCTTTTTAAGTAGTGGTAGCTTTGGAAGGGGTTTGCACGCCGGCCGAGCCTACCTTGCTCCGCTGAGGCATCTCCACGGTCTCCTGTTCCCGTGTGGCGGCCGGGCTTAGCTCCGCCGTGCTACTCTGCACGCCCTGACTGGCCGGGCTTGGCTCCGCCGTGCTACTCTGCATGCCCTGACTGGCCGGGCTTGGCTCTGCCGTGCTGCTCTGCACGCCCTGACTGGCCGGGCTTGGCTCCGCCGTGCTGCTCTGCACGCCCTGACTGGCCGGGCTTGGCTCCGCCGTGCTGCTCTGCACGCCCTGACTGGCCGGGCTTGGCTCCGCCGTGCTGCTCTGCACGCCCTGACTGGCCGGGCTTTGCTCCGCCGGTTGGGTCGGGACTACAACCCCCAGCAGCCTCGACGCCAGGACACCGCCCCCCTCATTCTCCAGCGCCAGGAGGCGCATAAAACACTGCCTGCTGCCGCGGACCTGGTGGTAGCTTTGGAAGGGGTTCGCACGCCGGCCGAGCCTACCTTGCTCCGCTGAGGCGTCTCCACGGTCTCCTGTTCCCGTGTGGCGGCTGGGCTTAGCTCCGCCGTGCTGCTCTGCACGCCCTGACTGGCCGGGCTTGGCTCCGCCGTGCTGCTCTGCACGCCCTGACTGGCCGGGGCTTGGCTCCGCCGGTCTGGTCGGGACTACAACCCCCAGCAGCCTCGACGCCAGGACACCGCCCCCTCATTCTCCAGCGCCAGGAGGCGCATAAAACACTGCCTGCTGCCGAGGACCTGGTGGTAGCTTTGGAAGGGGTTCGCACGCCGGCCGAGCCTACCTTGCTCCGCTGAGGCGTCTCCACGGTCTCCTGTTCCCGTGTGGCGGCCGGGCTTAGCTCCGCCGTGCTACTCTGCACGCCCTGACTGGCCGGGCTTGGCTCCGCCGTGCTGCTCTGCACGCCCTGACTGGCCGGGCTTGGCTCCGCCGTGCTGCTCTGCACGCCCTGACTGGCCGGGCTTGGCTCCGCCGGTCGGGTCGGGACTACAACCCCCAGCAGCCTCGACGCCAGGACACCGCCCCCCCTCATTCTCCAGCGCCAGGAGGCGCATAAAACACTGCCTGCTTCCTCGTCCCGCGAGGGCGCGCGGGACGTGCCGGGCGAAGCCCGGGCAAAGGGCGGGCCCTGTTAGGCCCTCAGAGGCCTGAGGAGTCTGGTCTGGGCCACGTCCCTTGATTTTGCAGTAGGATATCGTGCAAGGTAAAGCAATAAAATATTATTTCTGAACTGCGTGTGAGTTGTCCACAGCCCAACATAGACCCCATTAAAGTATCCAAGTGGAATCATGGTCAAAAAGGCACCAATGTCTACCCGATCCACGACAAGGAAATTAGCACAGGCAACAACCCCACTTCCAACCTTAACTGCTATTGACAAAATGTTACAACAAACTATTGGGGTTGTGGTCACCGCTATAGAAAATACCGATAGACGCCTATCATTACCATCTAGTATGTGCTTGATATCCCATCCTACACAGGGAGCTAATGCACCTGCAAATACATCTATAATAACAGCTATGTCACAGGACTGTATTTTACTGCACTCTTATGCGGACTTACCGGGTAGTGGTTTGAATTATGATGATGTATTACAACTGTCACCACCTACTGTGTTTGCCGCCCGGGAAAGTAGGCGGTCAGTAACACCCATTTTACAGCCTAATGAGACCTCCCCCCCATAGTGATTGATGTGTCAAATGTTAGAGTGGAGTTAGATGACTGTGATAATAATGACACCAACTTAACAGATGAGATAGTCAACACGAGTCCATCACACAGTGCGAGTGATCATGGATCTGGTCGGCCCAAATATAAATCAGCAACCAGCAGGAAATTGGTAACTGTAACCAAACATCGGAGGATATATAGAAGAAAAAAGAAGAGACTAGTTCAAACTACCCTGACACAAGCGGGGAGGGGAAACATATTACAGCAGAGCAGAAATTTACAACCAAATGAAACTCATGCCACTGCTCAACAAGCCTCATTCCCTATTAGCATGGAGGACCTCATATTACAGCTAGAGCACTTGGTAAAATCCCATATTACAGCTAGAGCACTTGGTAAAATCCCACACTTCACCGCTGGTAGAAAGACTGAGGACACTAACGGATAAGGTAGATAATCTAGAAAAGCTGGGAATAGCCAATTTAGATCTGCTGGAACCATTTAGCACACAGATTAAGCAGCCCACAACTAATGCCCCTAAGGATAAACCTAACAACATCTTGACCAGGAGGGAAATGAGAGTAGCCAGTCCCCCGGCCATTGCAAATGCAACTACTGCCCCGACAAAATTACCTACTAATACTCCTAAAATAATAGTGGGGCAGAAACCTGTAGCGGGGCAAAGGGGCAAAGGGAGCTTAGCATCCAATAGTACGGACAGGGCAGTGCCCGCCAGGAACATCAATAACATCATACCTGCTGTGATAAATTTACCACCGGAAAGCAGTGCGTATGTAGCTATACTCGCTAATGTTCCAAAGCTTAAGCACACCCAATTCGAAAACCAACAAACCCTCAAGAATAAAACATTGCACTGGTTAGCTCAAAACTGCGGATTCCCAATGCGTGGGGCAAATCAGATCATCTCAACACAGAGAGTAGGATGGTTGGGACCCAGTAAAAAGGAGATAGACGGGGACTGCATAGTCATAAATTTTAGGAACCCTGACTGGGCCAGAGATTCCATTCTGAATGCACCCGTACCGTCTAACCAGGAATACATTACAACTCTGCTCCCTTTACATTATTTCTACAGGGGCCAGTCAGGAAAATATGCTACAGTTCGGGCTGCCGATCAACATAGAGCTTTCCATCTTAACCATTATAACATAGTTCATGACCCAATTCCACTTTATAACCCATGGGCCAATTTTGCAATCCCGACTTATAATAGATTCCAAGCGCTTGGATCACTAGACGAGAATGACTGACTGAGGGAACAAACTATTGTATTTAAGGGAATGCTTGAAATTAATCAAGGGCTGCAGGGTACAAACAGGGTAGCAGGGGAGATCACAGCAAGACCAGCAAGTAATGACCAGCATAAAATTGACAAAACAGCCCTGCGAGATGTAATCCCTGTTTTAGATATAACCTTGGATGATAATCCACTGAGACCCAACCCAGTTGAACTTTATGATACCACATTTGACAACACAGTTGAAGGCCTCATGGTCATTACTTGGAACATAGCGGGTATCGCTGCTAAAATAACCACGCCCTTCTGGAACAGTTTCATTACACACGGATACAACATAATTTGTCTCCAGGGGACGTGGCATAGAGCCCAATTACAAGTTGAGGGATACACAACATATAGTGTGAATGCAATGGCTTCACCAGCAGGAAGAGCAAAAGGTGGACTATTGACCCTAGTATCAACTACTCTTACTGAGTTTAGTCCTGGTGGCTATGTGGAGGTGGCCCCGTACGCATCAATCCTCCGTTTAGTACATGGCAAGGGTAGGGATTTAGATATAGTAAATTTCTATAACAATACCACTAGATATAGAGCAGGCAATAGAGGGAGTATTAGAATTATCACGTGATCCCCCAGTAATAATTTGGGCAGGAGACTTTAACATCCAAGCGTGTGGTCATGCACAGAAGGGGATTTGTGGTCATCGAGGGGAATACCATAGCGGAGGTAGCACCGTTTACAATAATTTCCCGCATACTAATTACGGAAGTACCCTGAATAACCTAGTAGCCAAATTAGACCTTGAGCTGCTAGACTGCACAAAGAACAAAGATAATAAAGAGTGCCCGTCATTTAGAGGGTGGGATGCCCACTCCAACATCGATCACATCTTGGTGTCCAATGGTAAAGCCTACTCCAACGTATGGGTAGTTGAGCAACCAGTGAGCAACCATGACAGCATATCGCTTGTATTATCTGGCTGGGGGCCAAAAACTAATGCATATGGGAGACCGGTCCAAGGGATCATAGCCGAAAGATCAAACGGCATGAGAATAAAGTGGATTAGAATTAACCCTGCCCAATTCACGATGGACGTACTCTCAAAATGTAGTGGGGAAATAAGCTAATGTCTGGCACCTAAAGTGACTCCATGTAACTTCCTCGCTAACTTTACAAAAATACCCAAAGCGATTGATGAATCACTTACAGTTAGGAGCCGAAAGCTGAGGAAAATTCAAGTGGTGTGGTTTGACAAACACTGTGCCCAGTCATTAAATAAACTAAAATTAGCTCTTGACATCAAGCCCAGAGACATAGCTAAAATCAAAGTGGAGCTTCACAACTATAAAACCTCTCTGGCAACCAGGAAAAAAGAACTTCAAAATGAGGCCTGGTTTAATCTAGACATGGCCGCGGAAACAAAAAAATCACAAGTTATTCTGGGAAACTGTAAATAGCCCACTCCTAAAGAATGACAATATCCCCGACATTACCTCCCATGTGAGTTGTCGCGCTTGGATCGCCCATTTTACTGGGATTATTAACTCTGATTTTAACTCAGATGGGCCAATTTTAAGTGTAGATATAGCGCATAGTTCCAAATGGCAAAAAATGCAGCTATCCGTGACCTTAATCGAGGTTACCAAGGCAATAAGAAACAGCAAAGGGGGTAAAGCCCCAGGTCCAGACGGGGTGCCTATGGATTTTTACAAACATGAAATGACCCTATGGGCACCAATGCTGACACGATATTTTAATGCTGCTATAGAAGATAGGCTTCCACAAACATGGGGACAGTCCATTATCGTACCCCTTTACAAGAAAGGTTCTAGGTCAGAGGCACGTAACTACCGTCCCATCTCAATCCTGGACTCGTCAATCAAAATCCTTAGTCGAGTCCTTTTAGAGAGATTGGAAGCCTGGGTTGAGGAAAAGAACATCTTATCCCCAGTGCAGTACGGGTTTAGAAAGGGGATTGGCACAATGGAGCAGTGCGTGAACCTGGAACTTATCATCAGCAAGTACATAAGAGCCAAAGAGGGTAATGTATTCCTGTGTTTTGCTGATTTAAGTTCGGCATTTGATCTGGTGGAACACTCGCTCCTATGGCCAGTCTTGCTAGAAATGGGTGCCCCGACTGAAATTATCCACTTCCTTGCCAGATTATATGAAAGCCTGTCAAGCAAAGTTAGATTTGGACCCGCTGGAGAATGTACACCCTTATTTAGTGTTAATAGGGGCATCCGTCAAGGATGTGTTCTCGCCCCACTTTTATTTTCTTTATTTATAAACCAGGTAGACCAAATCCTAAGAACAATCCAAGCAGATGCCTGTAGGAGAGTAGGGTCTGCAATCCTATGATCACCCAGATTTTTGCTTTTTGCTGCACTGGTTTACGACTTTCCCTGGCTGTGGGCCTGCTAATCAGACCCACAGCCTAGCTGTTCTCTCTATCCAAATTGTACTTAGGTACTGAATTGGCACTGGGCCCTCTCCAAGTCCCTGTACCCAGGGCTGAGGTGCACCCAGAAGTCTCCCAGGGGCTGAAGCATGTATTATGCCACCCCTGGATTGACTAACTAAAACTGACACAACTGGCTGCACGCCAGCTGGGGCAAGGTGGTGTACTCACCCTTTGCTTTAGATATAGTATACCTATATCTAACCCTAAAAATGGACACACAGATCTCCTATCAGTCACTCCTATAGCAGGCCTTAACAATCCTGAAGGCAGAGTGCTGGGAATCGTGTGAGATGGTGCTCTAGCATGAGCTGAGCCTGTCTGCGGCTTTCGGGATCCATCCCTTAGCCGTTTCCATGATATCGCATACCATATACTCTTAAGTGCATTATAATCCTCGCGGTTATGTGCCAACTCTGGTATCGCTTTATCAAAACATGTCGAGTAAGGTGTCATACGAATTGGAATACTAACCCCTCGCCAGTTCTGGCGACGGGGTTAGCATTCCACCCTTCTAGAGGGACACGACATGCCTGTAACCTATAACCCGGTTAAAAGTCAGACAGAGCCTTAGCATCCACCAAATGGATGCTGCCACCGAGACACAAGTCTGCCCTCCTGCTGCTGGGAGTCCTCCCAGAGCAGGAGATAAGGACAAAGGGTTTCCTGCCAGGGGCGGTGCCAGCACCGTCCCAGACAGGGTTTTGTGTATTGTAGGTAGGCAGGGCTTTAGAGGAAGGTGACTGCACGTGGCACCCCGGTGCTCACTGTGCATAGGCTGGCTGGAACCAGTTCCAGGGTCACTCCAGACCCTGTGCTGGGGAAAAGCCCGCCAAGGAAGTGGGTGTAACCACCCCCCTCCTGGTCCCACCCATAGGGCAGGACCTAGTCGCGTGCCAGCCCCTTTTTACAGGATAAAGGTAGAGACTGGCCCCCTTCCAAATCAGATCATCTTTGAATCCTGAAACTACTTTCTGCGAAAGGAACTCAAGACTTCTTCCTAAGATTTCTCCCTTGTGACTAAGGAGTAGTCACCCTGCATCCGCAGGCACCATCTAAGAACACTGCGGTCTGCTGTAAGTCCTTCCTCCGGAATCCGACTGCCCAGCTCGACGAGAACCGGCTTCCCTGGCACCTCTGACCTCTACCCACCTCTACAGCCCAGCTGAGAACCGTGGGTGCGACGAGACCTCAAGGGACCGGCCATCTGCAAGACTGCACGACTTCTTTCCAGCAAGCCCGCCGAGTAATCTACTGGTGAGTGCTTTGGGGTCCGAGAAGCCCCGACTCTGAGCAGCTCCAGCTCCGAAGTGCAGCCCCCCAGCATCTCCACGATCTGCGTGGGGCCCTTCTGCTTTCCGCTGCTCACCGCGTTGTTTGGCTACTAGCCCGTTGGCTTGTGGCCTCCCTGACGACGCCCGACGACATTTCTGCTGCTGGTCTGGTTGCTCCAGACTGGCCCTTGCTCCCTTCCCAAAGAGGAGCACCCTGGACCCTCCTGGTCCACTCAAGACGCCATTTTAAGTCCACCGCGTGGGCTTGAATTAGCCAAGGCTTGTTGCCCAATCCTGGGTAACTTCGACGCCAACGACTTCATCCTTCGTGGGACAGCTCGCACCTCCATCCTGGTCGCCGACAACGCCTCCTGGTCCGAGAGACTGCAGAGCCCAGCAGCGCCCACTCACCTGACTGCGGTGACTTCGCCCGGTGCCATCCTGGTGCCCACTTAATCACTGGCTAGTGATTCAAGAACTTGGTCCCCTCTGCTTTCAGGTTTCTTCTTCCTTGATCCAGGCTTGGATCCATCGAACTTTCCTTCACTGGTCGCCTGCCAGCAACTTCTTCCTTCCAGGCTCCTGGTCCGGCAACGAGATCCCCGACGTCTTTTCAGACCTATGCAGCTGCAGCCCCTGGGCTAGGTAACTTCGGCACTTCGGTGTCCCAGCATAGCCTCACTATCCTAGGGTCAGGATCCACTGTCGTTTTCTTCCTACCAGGTCGGGTTCGCCCGTGAACACTAACTTTGTGAATTCTAGCTTCCATAGACTTTGTCCCGCATCCCGCGTGAGAGTGCACACTCTGCACCCGAGTCCCCTGGGCCTCCTAGTAGTAATCTAACGATTCCCTAGTCCAGTCCTAGCGATTCCAAAGCCTATTAGAACTGTTACTTACCTGCTAGTAATTCGCATTCCACTTTTAGCGTATATGGTTTTTCGTGCCCCTCGGGCATTTGTGTAACGTGCTAACTTAAAAGTATTTTCGTAAGAGTTTTGTTGTGTGCTTAGCACCCTGTCCTCATAAAGAGTACAGGGTTGTTGTGATTCTAATAAATACATTGTTTATTTTCATAACACTTGTGTGGTGTCCTTTCACTGGGTGTTCAAGGGGTAATGTGATGGTAAAACAGCTGGCTTAACACGCCCTCTAGAGTCTTAGCCTTAGACTGCTCGTATCCATGCTACTAGGATAGCTGGTCTATAAGGTTGACTTACAACCAATCATCAATAAGGGTTGTTTGGACTGATATATAGTGATCACTAGAATAGTGAGCACTGCACATCAGGCCAACTTCTCACATTGGTGAGCAGCGGTTGGGATTTGAGCTTGCTGTTGTTTTACCACACATGCCCTAAGAATATCTTGTGAAAGATCACATAAGTACTAAAGGTACATATAACTTAGCTTAGAATACTCTGAGTTCTACTGAACCAGCTGTTGTAGCTCCTAGGGCCTAGCACACCCTAAACTACAACTCTAGCAAGGGATCAGTAGGCAAACATATAGTGTAGGTAAGTGCACCACTTACACCTCACTAGAAAAGCATGTCGACTCAGGGGGACTCTACTGAGACTCCCCTGGTCAGTGTTGACCCTCCACAGGTCACTTCAAGATATGCAGCTCTCAATTTTCAGGAGATGAGACAACTCTGTGTCTCCAGGAAACTGAAGCAGGGGTCTAACCCCACCCTTCCCTTTCTGATAGGTCTCTTAGAGACATATGATGCCAGAAAGCTCTCTCAGTTACATGAGAGCATGCCAGCCTTAGAGGGAACCTCTGGGGATCCAGACCTCCCCAACACTGATTCAGCAGTTGAGGAGGAGGATGAGGAGGTACTCTCTGGGGATGAGGTAGACAAGGGTCTTGAGGTAGTCAGAAGGCTAACTAGGACCAACTTAGACTTACTTGGGCTAGGATCTGGGGGCCCCCCAGTACTAACCCGAAGTGGGCCTAACCTTGGAGTTAGGAGAGATAGATCTCTTTCTAGGGACTCCAATAGATCTCTGCACTCTAATGCCTCTTCTCAGGGGAGAAGGAATCCTCCACAGAGGAGATTTACTTCCCCTCAGAGAAAGGAGCATGAAGCTAGGATGAGACAAGCTGAACTAAGGATTGAAAGGGAAGAAATTGCCCTGGCCAAAGAGAAGCTTGCCCTGGCAAGAGAGCAGCAGATGAGTGGGCTAGCTCCCACTGGTGGCAGCAATCTCCCAAGAGATAGAGAGAAGGGTTTAGATACTAAACACCTGACTAAAATAGTGCCCCCCTTTAAGCAAGGGGATGACATCCAGAAATGGATGGCTGCTCTGGAGAGGGCCTGCACTGTGCAGAACATTCCCCAGAGTCAGTGGGCAGCTATACTGTGGCTCTCCTTTGATGGTAAAGGTAGAGATAAGCTCCTCACTACAAGAGTGGAGGATGCTAACAATTACCAGGTCCTGAAGAATACACTGGTTGATGGGTTTGGTTTAACCACTGAGCAGTACAGGTTGCTGTTCAGAGACACCCAGAAAACTCAGTCTCAGGACTGGTCTGATTTTGTGGATTGTGCCACTAAGGCTTTGGAGGGCTGGTTGCTGGGTAGCAAGGTTACAGATTACACAGGATTGTATAATCTAATGATGAGAGAACAAATTTTGAACAATTGTCAGAACCAGTTGCTGCACCAGCACCTTGTTGATTCAGATCTGACCTCTCCCCAAGAATTGGGAAAGAAGGCAGACAAATGGGTCAGGACAAGGATCAAGCAGAACCAGAACCAGAACCAGGGTGGTCAGAAGAAAGCAGACCAGAAGGGTAATGTCAAGAATGAGCAAAATGACCAGAAGTCTTCACCAGGTCCCCAACAAACCAAAGAGGGTGGGGGTCAGGCTTCCCAGAAGAAGAAGACTCAAGAAGGCCAGTCCAAAAGGTGGTGCCAGTACTGCAAAAGTAAATCTCACTGGTTTAGTGAGTGCACCAAAAGAGGAGGAGGACAAACTCCTACCACTACAGCTCCTAAAGCAACTGCACCCCCTAGTACAGTCAGTAGTGGTAGTGTCACTCCCAAGGCATTAGTTGGGTTAACCTTGGGTACTGAGGGGTCTGACAACTTAGTTGGCACACTCACTCAGGCTGTCCTTGTCTGTACAGGGGATGTGGATATGTCCCCTGAAATAAGTCCCAATACTTTGGGCAAATACAGGCAGACACCTTTGATTAATGGCAAAATGGCTCAGGCCTATAGGGACACTTGTGCCAGTGTCACCATGGTGACACCTAACTTTGTGGACCCTGGACAGATCATGCCAGGTACTGATTTCCTGGTGACCAATGCCAGCAATGTCACTACTAGTCATAGTGTGGCAATTGTAGCTTTCTCCTGGGGTGGAGTGAAGGGACAAAAGAAAGTTGTAGTCAGTTCAGACCTCCCAGTTGATTGTTTGTTGGGCAATGATTTGGAGTCATCACAATGGTCAGAAGTGGAGCAGAGGACTCACATGGAGATGTTAGGCTTGCCAGCACATGTGCTTGCTGTGACTAGGTCACAGGCCAGAAGATACCCCACTGAACAGGTGCTGGATCCTGAAATTATGGACCAGACACCTCCCAAGAAGAAGAGCAGTAAGGGTAAGGCTTTGCCTTCCCCCTTGCCCCAGGTTGAGGATCAAGTCTCTGAGGAGGCTGATCTAGAAGAGCTGAGGGAAACTGAGCCTAAAGAGCTTGAACTTGATCAAGTTGAGTTTCTGGGCTCAGGGGGACCCTCCAGAGCAGACCTGGGGAAGGAACAGTTGAGCTGCCCTTCCCTTGAACCCCTCAGACAGCAGGCTGCTGCTGAGGCTGCAGGGAATGCCACAGGTGCCCACAGGGTATACTGGGAAGATGGACTCCTGTACTCTGAGTCAAGAGACCCCAAGCCTGGTGCAACCAGGAGGCTGGTCATCCCCTTGTCTCTGAGAGGTTTCCTTCTCACCTTGGCCCATGAGATTCCCCTTGCAGGTCATTTAGGTCAGACAAAGACTTGGGACAGGCTTGTCTCACACTTTCACTGGCCCCATATGAATGAGAATACCAAGGAGTTTTGTCGCTCATGTGTCACTTGCCAAGCCAGTGGTAAGTCAGGTGGCACAACAAAGGCCCCCCTCATACCACTACCTGTGGTGGGGGTTCCCTTTGAAAGAGTGGGGATTGACATTGTTGGTCCAATGGAACCCCAGACAGCATCAGGACACAAGTTTATACTGGTGGTGGTGGACCATGCCACCAGGTATCCTGAGGCTATTCCCCTTAGGACCACTACAGCCCCTGTAGTGGCAAGAGCCCTAGTTGGAGTGTTCTCCAGAGTGGGTTTCCCTAAGGAGGTCGTTTCTGACAGAGGTACAAACTTCATGTCAGGATATCTGACTGCCATGTGGAAAGAGTGTGGTGTGAACTACAAGTTCACCACACCCTATCATCCACAATGCAATGGGCTTGTTGAGAGATTCAACAGGACCCTGAAAGGGATGATTCATGGACTACCTGAACCTCTTAGGAGAAGATGGGATGTCCTGATCCCCTGCCTCTTGTTTGCTTACAGAGAGGTCCCACAGAAGGGGGTTGGCTACAGCCCTTTTGAGCTTCTGTATGGGCATCCTGTAAGAGGACCCCTGTGTTTGGTGAAGGAAGGATGGGAGAGACCTCTCAAAAAGCCTGCAACCAACATAGTGGACTATGTACTTGGTCTCCGCTCCAGGATGGCTGAGTATATGGAAAAGGCATCTAAAAACCTTGAGGCCAGCCAGGAACTTCAAAAAGCTTGGCATGACCAAAAGGCTGTACTGACTGTGTACCAGCCAGGACAGAAGGTGTGGGTGCTGGAGCCAGTGGCCCCAGCAGCTCTGAAAGACAAATGGTCTGGGCCCCACACCATCATTGAGCAAAAGGGAGAGGTTACCTACTTGGTGGACCTTGGAACTCCCAGGAGCCCTCTCAGAGTGCTCCATGTTAACAGGCTCAAAGCATATGTTGACAGGAAGGACATGAGCTTGCTCATGGCCACAGATGAGGGACAGGAGGAAGAGAGTGACCCTCTCCCAGACCTGCTCACTCAGAATCCTGATGATGGGTCAGTTGATGGTGTTGTCTTTTGTGGCAGCCTCACTGAACATCAGCAACAGGATTGCAGGCAAGTTCTGCAATCCTTTCGACATATGTTCTCTCTGACACCCAGCCAAACTGATTGGTGTACCCATGATGTTGACACTGGAGACAGTCTGCCTGTCAAGAGTAAAATCTACAGACAGCCTGATCATGTTAGAGACTGCATAAAAACTGAAGTGCAGAAAATGTTGGAACTGGGAGTCATTGAGCCCTCAGATAGCCCTTGGGCTAGCCCAGTAGTTCTAGTGCCAAAGCCTCACACCCAGGGTGGTAAGAGAGAGATGAGGTTTTGCGTAGACTACAGAGGCCTCAATGCAGTCACTAAGACTGATGCCCACCCAATACCAAGAGCAGATGAGCTTATAGATAGATTGGCTTCTGCCAACTTCTTAAGCACATTTGATTTGACAGCTGGGTATTGGCAAATCAGGTTAGCTGAGGAAGCCAAACCTAAGACAGCATTTTCTACCCCTGGAGGGCATTATCAATTTGTGGTAATGCCCTTTGGACTGAAAAATGCACCTGCCACCTTCCAAAGGTTGGTGAATCAAGTCCTCACTGGGCTGGATGACTTCTGTGCAGCTTATCTTGACGATATTGCTGTCTTTAGCTCCACCTGGGAGGATCACCTGGTCCACCTGAGGAAAGTGTTAGAGGCCCTGCAAAAGGCAGGCCTCACTATCAAGGCCACAAAGTGCCAGATAGGGCAGTCACAGGTTGTATACCTGGGCCACCTTGTAGGTGGAGGCCAGGTTCAGCCACTGGAGAGTAAGATACAGGCCATCAAGGACTGGACTCCTCCAATCACCCAGACTCAGGTTCGAGCTTTCTTGGGCCTGACTGGGTACTATAGGAAGTTTGTCAGAAATTATGGGTCCATAGTGACCCCCCTTAATGACCTGACAAGCAAGAAGATGCCAAAGAAAGTTCAGTGGACAGCAAGCTGTCAGAAAGCATTCAATGACCTAAAGCAGGCCATGTGCACAGCACCTATCCTCAAGAGTCCAGATTACTCCAAGCCATTCATTGTCCAAACAGATGCTTCTGAGTTGGGTGTGGGAGCTGTTCTGTCTCAACTGAATTTTGATGGTAATGATCAGCCTATTGCTTTCATTAGTAGGAGGCTGACACCCAGAGAGAAAAATTGGTCAGCTATTGAGAGGGAGGCCTTTGCTGTGGTCTGGGCCCTGAAGAAGCTGAGGGCCTACTTGTTTGGCACTCACTTCACCATTCAGACAGACCATAAGCCCCTCTTGTGGCTAAATCAGATGAAGGGTGAAAACCCCAAACTGCTTAGGTGGTCCATTTCCCTACAGGGGATGGATTTTACAGTGGAGCATAGACCTGGGACTGATCACAGCAATGCTGATGGGCTCTCCAGGTATTTCCACTTAGAGCAAGAAGACTCACCTGGTCAAGGTTAGTTTATTGTCCCAAAGTTTGGGGGGGGGTCATGTAGGAGAGTAGGGTCTGCAATCCTATGATCACCCAGATTTTTGCTTTTTGCTGCACTGGTTTACGACTTTCCCTGGCTGTGGGCCTGCTAATCAGACCCACAGCCTAGCTGTTCTCTCTATCCAAATTGTACTTAGGTACTGAATTGGCACTGGGCCCTCTCCAAGTCCCTGTACCCAGGGCTGAGGTGCACCCAGAAGTCTCCCAGGGGCTGAAGCATGTATTATGCCACCCCTGGATTGACTAACTAAAACTGACACAACTGGCTGCACGCCAGCTGGGGCAAGGTGGTGTACTCACCCTTTGCTTTAGATATAGTATACCTATATCTAACCCTAAAAATGGACACACAGATCTCCTATCAGTCACTCCTATAGCAGGCCTTAACAATCCTGAAGGCAGAGTGCTGGGAATCGTGTGAGATGGTGCTCTAGCATGAGCTGAGCCTGTCTGCGGCTTTCGGGATCCATCCCTTAGCCGTTTCCATGATATCGCATACCATATACTCTTAAGTGCATTATAATCCTCGCGGTTATGTGCCAACTCTGGTATCGCTTTATCAAAACATGTCGAGTAAGGTGTCATACGAATTGGAATACTAACCCCTCGCCAGTTCTGGCGACGGGGTTAGCATTCCACCCTTCTAGAGGGACACGACATGCCTGTAACCTATAACCCGGTTAAAAGTCAGACAGAGCCTTAGCATCCACCAAATGGATGCTGCCACCGAGACACAAGTCTGCCCTCCTGCTGCTGGGAGTCCTCCCAGAGCAGGAGATAAGGACAAAGGGTTTCCTGCCAGGGGCGGTGCCAGCACCGTCCCAGACAGGGTTTTGTGTATTGTAGGTAGGCAGGGCTTTAGAGGAAGGTGACTGCACGTGGCACCCCGGTGCTCACTGTGCATAGGCTGGCTGGAACCAGTTCCAGGGTCACTCCAGACCCTGTGCTGGGGAAAAGCCCGCCAAGGAAGTGGGTGTAACCACCCCCCTCCTGGTCCCACCCATAGGGCAGGACCTAGTCGCGTGCCAGCCCCTTTTTACAGGATAAAGGTAGAGACTGGCCCCCTTCCAAATCAGATCATCTTTGAATCCTGAAACTACTTTCTGCGAAAGGAACTCAAGACTTCTTCCTAAGATTTCTCCCTTGTGACTAAGGAGTAGTCACCCTGCATCCGCAGGCACCATCTAAGAACACTGCGGTCTGCTGTAAGTCCTTCCTCCGGAATCCGACTGCCCAGCTCGACGAGAACCGGCTTCCCTGGCACCTCTGACCTCTACCCACCTCTACAGCCCAGCTGAGAACCGTGGGTGCGACGAGACCTCAAGGGACCGGCCATCTGCAAGACTGCACGACTTCTTTCCAGCAAGCCCGCCGAGTAATCTACTGGTGAGTGCTTTGGGGTCCGAGAAGCCCCGACTCTGAGCAGCTCCAGCTCCGAAGTGCAGCCCCCCAGCATCTCCACGATCTGCGTGGGGCCCTTCTGCTTTCCGCTGCTCACCGCGTTGTTTGGCTACTAGCCCGTTGGCTTGTGGCCTCCCTGACGACGCCCGACGACATTTCTGCTGCTGGTCTGGTTGCTCCAGACTGGCCCTTGCTCCCTTCCCAAAGAGGAGCACCCTGGACCCTCCTGGTCCACTCAAGACGCCATTTTAAGTCCACCGCGTGGGCTTGAATTAGCCAAGGCTTGTTGCCCAATCCTGGGTAACTTCGACGCCAACGACTTCATCCTTCGTGGGACAGCTCGCACCTCCATCCTGGTCGCCGACAACGCCTCCTGGTCCGAGAGACTGCAGAGCCCAGCAGCGCCCACTCACCTGACTGCGGTGACTTCGCCCGGTGCCATCCTGGTGCCCACTTAATCACTGGCTAGTGATTCAAGAACTTGGTCCCCTCTGCTTTCAGGTTTCTTCTTCCTTGATCCAGGCTTGGATCCATCGAACTTTCCTTCACTGGTCGCCTGCCAGCAACTTCTTCCTTCCAGGCTCCTGGTCCGGCAACGAGATCCCCGACGTCTTTTCAGACCTATGCAGCTGCAGCCCCTGGGCTAGGTAACTTCGGCACTTCGGTGTCCCAGCATAGCCTCACTATCCTAGGGTCAGGATCCACTGTCGTTTTCTTCCTACCAGGTCGGGTTCGCCCGTGAACACTAACTTTGTGAATTCTAGCTTCCATAGACTTTGTCCCGCATCCCGCGTGAGAGTGCACACTCTGCACCCGAGTCCCCTGGGCCTCCTAGTAGTAATCTAACGATTCCCTAGTCCAGTCCTAGCGATTCCAAAGCCTATTAGAACTGTTACTTACCTGCTAGTAATTCGCATTCCACTTTTAGCGTATATGGTTTTTCGTGCCCCTCGGGCATTTGTGTAACGTGCTAACTTAAAAGTATTTTCGTAAGAGTTTTGTTGTGTGCTTAGCACCCTGTCCTCATAAAGAGTACAGGGTTGTTGTGATTCTAATAAATACATTGTTTATTTTCATAACACTTGTGTGGTGTCCTTTCACTGGGTGTTCAAGGGGTAATGTGATGGTAAAACAGCTGGCTTAACACGCCCTCTAGAGTCTTAGCCTTAGACTGCTCGTATCCATGCTACTAGGATAGCTGGTCTATAAGGTTGACTTACAACCAATCATCAATAAGGGTTGTTTGGACTGATATATAGTGATCACTAGAATAGTGAGCACTGCACATCAGGCCAACTTCTCACAATGCCCCTATTATAAATGGTAACCCCATCCCAATCCTATTATACGCAGATGACGCGGTTCTCCTATCCCGGACCCAAAACGGCCTGCAATGCTTAATCGATAAGTTTCATACTTTCATCGAAAGCAGAAAGTTAACTATTAATAAAGGAAAAACCTTTACCATGTCTTGTGGTAGGAAAATAAGAAAGAGCAGGACCTTCTACCTAGACGGGGAGAAATTAGAAACCGTAAGGAAATTTTGTTATCTGGGTAACAAATTCTCAGGAGATGGAAGGTGGGCCAACGAACAAGAGAGTGTCCATTTTAAAATGGTAAGGAACATTAATGGTGTTTTTAGATTTGCAGCAAAATTAGGGGGTCGAAGAATTCGAGAGATGGTGTCCATATACAACACAAGGTGCATATCATCAGCCCTGTACGGGGCAGGGATATGGGGTTATCATAATCAGAGTGGCAACCAAATTCAATGTGAGGAGAATGCCTTCCTGAAACGATTGCTTTGTGCCCCGGCTGCGGCCTCAAATGAGATAATACACAGAGAAGTGGGCTTAAATTACGCTAAGGACTTAATTGCCCTACGCCCACTGGCACTGTGGCGATCAATCTGGTCTAAAGATGAAACGAAATTCACCCAGGATGTGATTAATGACTGCTTAAAGCTCGATCGCCGCTCAAATATACCATGGTTATGTCACATTCAATCGTGGTATAAGACACTTTATGAATGAGATATTTTTGATGAACCAACAGCGGGGTCAGGACTATCAAAAAAGGAACTTAAAGTCACTTTCCTGAGACACACAAGAAGTACCAGAATGATCAAATATGTAAAACAAAGCACGTTTACCTCTTACCTAGAATATAGCCCCAATGAAGGTTTTCAATCATACCTCACTACTGTTACTAAAAGCTCTCACCGTTTTGTATTGTCACGTCTACGATTAGGAATTGTGCACCACCTAGTGGCATTTCCACTGACTAAGAAACCTGGAACATGCTTATGCCCCTGTGACGGTATATCCAAGCAGAGTAGCTGTCATTTTATGCTGTTTTGTGAATTTTATATGTTTTATAGAAAGTTTTATCTGAAACCCATCTTTTTAAAATATAATATGCGCAGCACTAAAACAGCCATGCAATTGATGTTTAATTTAGAGAGCCCAGATATATGTTTTTATGTGGCTACATATATTTTAAAATGCATTTTTGCACGTAAATCAATAACTGTATGAACTCAACATATGGCCTAGATATATATGCATTCCATTATTGCTAGTTTGCACATGCACTATTAGATGTTGCATTAACATACATTTTACCTCTGCCAATTTGCACATGCGCTGGAAAATTAGAACTTCATACTGCACTATATAATAGTACATACTAAATGCACTTTATTATTGCCAGTTTGCACATGTATTATTAGGTAAATGTACCAATATGCACTTTAACATGCTTATTTGCACATGTGCTCTAGAATGACTATCCTATATAGTATTGCTAGTATTTGAAATTAGAGTGATGTAATCTAATGATGAATATGCTATATTATTTTGGCATGTTGCTATATGGTTGTATTCATACATACCGAATAAAGCATTTTTTGAAAATTGAAATTGAAGTAGTGTCAATGTTTCCCAATCCCTTGCTTGAGCCAAAGATGTCACATTTATGTCACCTAGGATTGAGGGGGCAGTCAATATTTTTATGACCTTGTCTTCGTCTAATGCTGGTTAATTTTGTTCAGACATGTTGAGAGAGTTAAGTGAGAAGCCCTTTAATCTGTGCTATAGAGAATGGAGGAAAAAAACAATCAGACCCAAGGTAGTCGCCAATTTCTGTTTTATTCCTTGGTCACAAACTATTTACAGTACAAAAAATGGTGTGATTTTTGCGTAAACTATAGACAAAATTTGATTTGAATCCTGTCGCAAATAGCACATTTTGGAAACACAGCGACTCAATTTTTTCTGTCCTCCTCTGGACTTTTAGGGGCCAACTGCTTCACAGAATCCATCAAAGCATGGATGTAATGCCCCAAGAGGCATGTGGCATTCGTTGACTTGAGAGCCATACTCGCTGATGAAATAACTTTCTTTGCCGATTGGTCCTGTTTTTTTTAATCTTGGTCTCCAGGCACCTGAGGGAAAGCACCTGCAGATTTCTTGGAGCAGGTTGCCTGCACCACCAAGCTCTCTGGCAAATGATGTGAAGATAAAAAGTCTGGGTCCCCAGGAGCCACCCTATATCTTCTTTCGACAGCTTTAGCAACTGCAGGAGCCGTAAGAGGTCTACTCCACACCTCCAAGATTGACTCCGTCAAAGCTTCATTGAAAGGAAGCATAGGCTCTACCACTGAAGACGGAGAGTGGAGGACTTCTGTCAATATATTAGACCTGTACTCTGCAGTAGGCAGATTCAAATTCAACAGTTCTGCTGCCTTCTTGATGACCACATGATATGGTGCCACATCTTTTGAAGGGGTACAAAAGGGGGTGGTGATGGACGGAGCATCTGAATCAATCAAACACTCACACCCAGTCGAAAGATCTGGGTTTAATCCATCACCGTTCTTTAGCCCACTCTGCCACCCCAGTTCAGACATGGCTATATGCAAATCAGTCTGACCCTGTGCCTCATGGGAACAGTCCAGCCCGAACTGCCAAGCCATGTCTTCCCTGGACCGGAAACAAGCTTCCGAGGACCGGTTTCTGGCATTCCAGCCGTCTTCAGCCCGGCTTGCTTGAATCCAGTGGCAAAGTGAGCAAGGGACTCACGTCTGAGCATACACTGCCACACTTATGGTGGCCAAAAGCGGTACAAAAGGGGGTGGTGAATGCCAGAAACCGGTCCTCGGAAGCTTGTTTCCGGTCCAGGGAAGGCATGGCTTTGCAGTTCGGGCTGGACTGTTCCCATGAGGCACAGGGTCAGACTGATTTGCATATAGCCATGTCTGAACTGGGGTGGCAGAGTGGGCTAAAGAACGGTGATGGATTAAACCCAGATCTTTTGACTGGGTGCGAGTGTTTGATTGGTTCAGATGATCCGTCCATTACCACCCCCTTTTGTACCACATCTTTTGAAGGGGCATCTGGGACAGAGGATAAGAACAATAGTTACTTACCTGTAATCTGTGGTTCTCCAGTATTGGTGTCTTTCATAGATTCACATGCCTGAATCATTCCCCGTCGTCGGAGTAGGAGTCCCACGGTATATAAAAAAGCAGTAATAAGCTATTTGTACATAGCAAATAACAGTTATAATAAACCAGGAAGTGAGTAGCCTCAGCTACCAATGAAAAACTTCCACATTAGTGACTATCTAAGTCATTATGTTAGACCAAACTGCAGCCAATCAGGCCACAGCTCCCACCTAGGTATTCTCCCCAGAGACCCAGGCTGTCAGATTTTTGTAGCACTGGAGTGTACCAGAGTATATACAGCTATATCATAACAGTCTGGGTGAGACTCTGAGGGGAGGTGGGTGGGTGCATGTGAATCTATGAAAGACACCAATACTGGAGAACCACAGATTACAGGTAAGTAACTATTGTTCTTCTCCAGTATTTGGGGTGTCTTTCATAGATTCACATGCCTGAATCCGAGTAGTTAGCAGTAATACAATATGTCGCTCTTATACGCCAAAAACATAGTTATCATGCATAAAAGAAAGCAATGCAACATCATAAGAAAGCGTAAAGAGTGCAAAGGAGGTGGGAGAGATCACCAGAGGCTCACCTTACTGAAACAGATTTCGCAGGACTGCTCTCCCCACCGAGGCATCGGTGTCGCTTGAAGAATCCAGACAGTAATGCCTCGTGAATGTGTGTCTGCTGGACCATGTTGCGGCTCTGCAAATATGCGGGAGAGGCACACCAGCAAACAACGCAGTTGAAGAGGAGACTGCTCTTGTAGAATGGGCTCTAGGCAAGGTCTGTAAGGGTTTACCTGCTTGTTGATGGCAGAGCCCTATCGTGGATGAGACCCACCTGGCGATAGTCTGTTTAGTAACAGCACAGCCTTGTCTTGGTCTGCCATGCGCCACAAATAGCTGATCCGTCTTCCTGATGGCAGCTGTTCTTGAAAGATAAAATTTAAGGCATCTCTTAATGTCTAATGTGTGTAAAGTCCGCTCAGCTGGTGACTGCGGATTGGGAAAAAATGTCTTAAGTATCACTGGCTCATTGAGATGAAAATCCGATGGCACTTTGGGCATGTACTTCGGGTTGGTGCGTAGTATCACAGAGTCAGGTGTGAATTGCAAGAATGGTGGCTTAGTGGTGAATGCTTGCATGTCACTCACTCGTCTGGCTGATGTTAGTGCCAGCAGTAATGCAACCTTCCAAGTGATGAACTTGAGATCGACCTTATGGATAGGCTCAAAGGGATGGCGAAGAAGCTGTGCTAGGACTACATTCAAATGCCAAGATGGAGGTGGCCGGCGTACAGGCGGAAACATACGAAATAAGCCCTTAAAGAATTGTTGTATTATTCTTGAGGAGTATAGAGAAGTCTTTCCGTCCTGACGGTATCGTGATATGGCGGCTAAGAACACTTTAAGTGTTGAGTGCGCCAAACCTGATTTAGCGAGCTGCAAAAAGAAGGGCAATATCGCTTCTGGCTCCGCAGTCATTGGATGCAAATTCATAGTGTGGCACCAAACACAGAAACGTTTCCACTTCAGTTTGTAAGTCTTGTTTGTGGAAGGCGCCCTAGCATTGGCCAGGACTTCCTGACAGTCTTGTGGAATGTTCAAGTGCGCAAACTCATGGTGTTGAGGAGCCAAGCCGATAATTTCAGAGATTGAGGGTCTGGATGAAACACCTTGCCTTCTTGAATTGTTAGAAGGTGTGGAATTCGGGGCAGTTGGATCGGCTCGCGCTCTGATAGAAGGAGAAGCTGCGTGAACCAATATTGTCGTGGCCACCGTGGAGCAATCAGGATAATTCGACACGGTTGCTTTCTCATTTTCTTGAGGACTTTGGGTATTAACGGAATTGGCGGGAAGGCGTAGGCAAAGATCCGTTCCCAATTTAGTGATAGAGCGTCCCCGCAAGAGTCCCTGTGGGGAATCCAGCTCGCAAAGTGAGTACATTTCTTGTTCTGATAAGTTGCAAACAGGTCCAGATCGGGGAGACCCCACCTCTGGAAGATCCGATCCAGCGCTGGCTGATGCAGTTCCCATTCGTGAGTGCTGTTTTTGGATCTGCTCAGCGAATCTGCCAGTACATTGGCTACTCCCGGAACATGCACTGCTGACAAGTTGATGTCGTGATCCAGAGCCCAAGTCCAGATCTCTTGAGCCTGTAGAGACAACCGGGCTGATCTTGTGCCCCCCTGCTTGTTCAGGTAATGCATGCTCGTTGTGTTGTCTGTTCGAATCAACACTGTGGAGCCTTGTAGGATTGCCAGAAAGGATTTTAGGGCGAGGAAAATGGCTCGTAACTCCAGCAGATTGATGTGCCATTTCTTTTGTGGAGCGTCCCATTTGCCGCTGATCGTCATCCCTTGAAGGTGAGCGCCCCAACCTTCTAGTGAGGCATCCGTGGTTAATATGAATCTTGGGACTTCTGCGAGGAAAGCACAGCCTATTTGTAGGTGGCGTTTCTGGCTCCACCACAGGATTGTGTCCTTCATTCGAGGCGTCAGTGTAATGATATCCTCGAAGGACCCCGATATCTGCATCCATTGGTGACTGAGTTCCTCTTGTAATGGTCTCATCCTCAGACGACAGTTTGGAGTGAGAGGGATGCACGATGAGATCATCCCTAGGAAAGATTTGAATCTCCGAACAGAAACGAACTCTTTTCTGAGGAGTGTGGTTGCCATCGTTCTGATCTTTGTCTGCCTTTCGTTTGAAATGAAGACCTGGGCGAGCTTGGAATCCAGCGTTGCTCCTAAGAAGGACTTTCTTTGAGATGGAATTAGATCTGATTTCTCGAAGTTCACTGAAAACCCCAGGCTCTGAAACAGGCAAAGGCATTTTTGGACATGGTCGTTTGCTGTGGCGTAGGAATTGGCCTTGATAAGGCAATCGTCCAGATAAGGGTATATTTGAATTCCCTGCAATCGTAGGTGCGCCGCTACGGGTGCTAGCATTTTCGTGAACACCCTCGGGGCTGAACGCAGTCCAAAGGGAAGCACCTTGAATTGGAAATCCCTGCCAGCCACTCTGAACCTTAGGAACTTCCTGTGTCTGGGGAAGATAGGGACGTGGAAGTAGGCATCCTGAAGGTCGAGTGTTGCCAAGTGGTCCCCTTCTGCCAAAAACTGGAGGATCTCTTGGAGTGTTAACATTCTGTACGTCAATTTTTTGATGAATTTGTTCAGGGCACGCAAATCGAGGATTGGGCGCCATTCCCCTGATTTTTTGCGTATCAAGAAAAAACGAGAGTAAAAACCTTTCCCTCTCTGGTGTCGAGGTACTCTCTCGATTGCCCCTTTTCGAATCATGGTATTGATTTGGATGAAGAGCTCCTTGAGATGTGCTGGAGGCGGCCCTTTTGGAGGAGAATTTGGAGGGGTTTTTACAAATTCCAGAATGTGTCCCTTGGATACCACATCCAGCACCCATTTGTCTGTAGTAATCTTGGACCATCTTGAGTAATGCAGGGATATTCTTCCTCCAATTCGTTTTTGGCGGGGACACTTTGGCGGCAGGAAGTGAATCTCACTTCTTGTTGGTGTTATCTCTTCCCCGATAGGTTGCTTTACCTCGGGGCTGTGCGTAAGAGTTTCGTCTTTGGCCATAAGGTTGTTGCTTATATGGCTGGTACCTCTGTGTGTTTTGAGAAGTAGTGTAGTTGCGCTGTTGGTAATATCCTCCTCTATTGGAGAAGTTTCCTCTTCCTCTTGCGCCACGAAAGGAAGATTTTCGAAACTGCAGAGTGCCCAAAGATCGTGCAGTTTCAGTATCCTTCTTTATGGCCTGCAAAGCCTCATCCACGTGCGAGCCGAATAGGAACTCGCCATCATAAGCCATATTTAAGACCTTGGACTGTACTTCATGTCTAAAGGATGTAGATTTTAACCATCCCTCTCTCCGAAGGACTGCGGCTCCTGCCAATTGTCTGAAGCCTGTAGCTGCTACATCCACTGCAGCGTCAATGATCTCTGACGACGCACACTCTCCTTCTTGTAGAATTTTGATAGCCTCAGACCGGTCCGGTTCAGGCAGTTTCTTAATATAAGGCGAAATGTCAGACCACATTTGCCTATCGTATCGGCCCAGAATTGCCATAGAATTAGCAACCCTTACTGTGGTCGCTGCAATCGTGGAAACCTTTTTGCCAATGGTATCGAGTCGTCTTCCGTCTTTGTCTGTAGGCGTGGAGATTTGAGATGATGGGTTTTTAGCCCTTTTTTGAGCTGCTTGTGCAATGACCGAGTCTGTCTTGGCCTGTCCAATCAGGCAAGCCGGTGAAGAAGCAGGCGCTCTGTACTTTTTATCCACTCGTGGCAAAACTGGAGGTAAAGAGTTTGGAGTGGCCATGATCTTTAGACCTTCTTTCCAAATAAACTCTATGATCGGTATCGACCAACTCTGTCTTTGGGACAGATTTTTGAAATCATACAGGAAACAATCATCCTGTTTTGTCTCCATGGTAATGAGGAATCGTTTGATAGCGTTATCCATAATCCTGTGGAAATTTGCAATATCCACAGGTGGTGATTCAGCCTTCGGCTGTTCATCTGGAGCAGGGGAGTCAACCTGATAATCCTCATACTCCGACGAATCCGATTCATCCAATTCTCCTTCTTCCTGAGCTTCCTCTTCAGAATTCTCATCTACCGGTTGATTAGCTGGTACCGGCATGGATGGGGCATGTATCGATTCTTCCATTGCAGGAGGGATTGAATGCGGAGTTTCTCTAGGCGGGGGGGAAGTGAGGTTTGAGTCGCCCGATTCCGAGGGCGGAAAACGTTGATGTAATCATCCAACATGGACATTAAATTCCTAAATAATTCCATGGGCATTTGTGTCCCTGATGGTGGTGCAGGATCCAACCTTGTCTGTTGCGTCACCTGCTCCTCTTCCTCCTGTTCCTTAACGTGTATGAGCAAGTCAGATGGACTCGTAGCTGCTGGAAATAAATCTCCACCTGAGTCCTCGTCTGAATCCAACAGCCTGTCTGGCATCGTGAGTGGTGACATACGTGCAGACTGTGATGGGCGTTGTAGAAGCGCCGCAGTGGTGGCTGGAGAAGGCAACGATATGGGGTTGCTCTTTGCAGACCAGACTTGAAGATCTGTACAAGTCGACAGTTTCGGTGTCATTGGATTCCCTTGGGCCACCGGGAAGTCCTGTGGCATTGACTTTGCTGTGAGGGACGAATTCGCCGTCGTCGACGACTGTGGCTGGAGAGGTGTCGTCGACGATCCGTTTTTCGACGTCGACGACGTCGTCGTTGTCGTCGACGGACCACCTTTCATCGTCGACAGAATATTTTTCTTCGTCGACGGGGCCGTCGACGGCGTTATCTTCTTCGTCGACGAGGCCGTCGTCGACGACTTCGTCGACGGGGCCGTCGACGGTGTCTTCTTCGTCGACGGTTGGATCGTCGACGGAGTCTTCTTCGTCGACGATGAGTCCGTCGACGGGTGCTTCGTCGACGGTGAAGCCGTCGACGGCAAGGCTTTCTTCGTCGACGGTAGTGTCGTCGTCGACGGGAAGGGTTTTTTCGACGCTGAGGAAGGCTTCGTCGACGGAGGCTCGTCGACGGTAGGTGAAACTTTCTTCGTCGACGAGATGGGACGAATTTGAACATGAACATAGGTAGGTGAGGACACTGAGGACACCACCAAAGAGGGTTTTGGTGAGGAATAGGTCACAGTGGAAGTCACTGTAGTGGCAGTCCGACAGGAAACCGGCAGAGGAGCTGCTGCCTTGGTTGTAGCCTCTGAGGTGACAATAAAGGGGCAGTCTTTTTAATGACCGGCGGCTTCACAGATTTTTCACAGGCTTTCTTCACTGTAGAAGTAGAAGGTTCCTCAGCAGCAAGCGTGTGCTGGGCCTGTTTCGCCACCTTAGCCTTAGGGGTAGTTACTTTACCCTCAGCCATCCTCTTTCTAGATCCCATAGAAGACATAGAGGCCAAACTTCCTACCTCAGAGAGTGGCAAGTCCTTGTCCTTATTCCGTTGTATCCATAGTAGGAGGCGACCCTCTCTGTCCCTGAGGGTTTTAGTGGGAAAAGTGCGACAAATCTTGCACTCCTTAGCCTGATGGTCTGGATACAAGCAGTAAATGCAGAGAGAATGAGGGTCTTCCTTGAAGAGCCTTGCCTTGCCACAAGAGTCACAGGCCCTGAAAAGGGACTTAGATGTGGACATGTTGAAAAGAAAGAACTTTCAAAATTTGAAGTGTAGAAGATTAAACTGAGCAGAGCTCAGAGAGACTCCCTATCACACGACGTGCGGTAAAAAATCTGACAGCCTGGGTCTCTGGGGAGAATACCTAGGTGGGAGCTGTGGCCTGATTGGCTGTAGTTTGGTCTAACATAATGACTTAGATAGTCACTAATGTGGAAGTTTTTCATTGGTAGCTGAGGCTACTCACTTCCTGGTTTATTATAACTGTTATTTGCTATGTACAAATAGCTTATTACTGCTTTTTTATATACCGTGGGACTCCTACTCCGACGACGGGGAATGATTCAGGCATGTGAATCTATGAAAGACACCCCAAATACTGGAGAACTCCCAATCCGGAGACAGCTCCAATCCACTAGCCTCCCTTAGGTCATCAAAGAAATCTTCCGATCCTGCAGCTCACCTTCTTCTATCTCCGCTTCTCTGTACCTCTGTTCCTCTAGAAGTCGCTGAGCCTCACGTCTCGACCTCTTCTTCAGAAAAGGCATTGGCAGATCCGGAATCGACTCCGATGGAGCCGGACCCGGCGTCGAACACTGAGCCGGAGGACCAGGCCGCTGTTCTCGAGGTTGAACAGGAGCCGGCGCCAGTGATGAAGGAATCGGCGTCGAAGACCTCGGCAGCGCCGAGAAATGCCAAGGCGGTGTCGGAGCCGGCATAAATGGCATGAACGGCGCCGGGGCATAAGTCTGGGGGACTCCCAGATTATAGGCCATCGGACCCATGGGACCAACCGGTGCTCCAGAGGGGTACATGGCTCTCGTGAAGACACCATACATGGCATTTAAATACTGTGTAGGGTCTTGACCCGGGCCTGAAAATGGAGGTTCTGGACACACAGGCTGCCCTCGAGGAGGCACCGGATTCGTATCATCTTGCTCAGGTTGGTGAGCCGGAGTCGTCGAACCCTCAGGCAAGGGAGCCTCTTCCTCCTCTCGAGTTGGTGTTCAAGACAGCGCCGGAGAGGGATTCAACACCGGAGCCGGTGAATGCTCCGGCAACTCCATGGGCGAAGCCTCACCTTCCGGATCCAGAGCCTCTGGTGAAGGAAATATATATCATCCTTACAATGCCTTCTACTTAGTGACTTCGGCTTCGAATCCGAATCTTTCCCAGAATGATGTCGAGATCCATGCTTCCTCTTCTTGTGCTTCTTTTTTGCCGATCTGGAAGCATGCCCCGATGACGACTTCGAAAGCAACCTCGAACGAGACCTCGACGGCCTCGATCGCGACCTCAAGCTCTTCCTGTCCTTTTTACCTTTCATTTTGGCAACCAGGAGCTTCGCCTCTCTTTCACGAAGGGCCTTGGCTTTCATCTTTTTACAGGACGGACACCCTTGGACATCATGGTCCGAGTCAGGCACCATACGCAATCTTCATGCGGGTCCGTGATTGACATCATTTTCCCGCATTCCCCACACGGCTTGAATCCGGTCTTCTTCGAGGACATCTCAACAGGAGATAACGAAAGAAGAAAACACTGAAACCAACAAACAGTAACAAAGTTACTACAAAAGCTATAGAGGACCCCTCGAAAACCGTTAGCGTCGACGACGCGGAAAAAAGGCAACTGATGTCATCACGCCGACATGGGCCTATTACGGAGTCGGTGACGTCAGCGGAGCTGCGAGCGATGCCGTGCTTCTGTGATGTCGTCCACGTCGGCGCGAAGCTACAAAAGAATTTACAAATGTTGCAGACGCAGGGGGCTATTCACAAGGTGAGGAATCCACTGGGAGATGTATCCATCAGAAAAGGTTTTACACAGACAGACAAGGCATACCATTTCTGAAATCATGTTAATAGTTAGAAGAAATTCACATTTTATTTGCAACTTGATAAGCCAGAGGCACACATCACTTGCATAATATCATACAATCCACAAAACCTTAACTGCACTTGTGGTCAGGAACTGGGGTTTGAGGGATGACAATGAGACACAAATGTACAAAATCGGTTATATATTTCCTCACAATATAAAACAAAGAACACTTTGGGATTATGGGGTTACTTACGTGACTAGCTACAAATGGTGTTTAAAAGTCACGCATAGCGTTTTCTGATCTCTTTGTCATTCGGATAATAATAGGTACTATGGAAAATGTATTCAGGGAACACCTAACGTAGTTTCACCACTTTCCCACTTTTTTTTCACTAACAAATTGACCATGGGGCTCCTCAGCATCAATGGGTAAGAGTGCTAGATAAACTGGCGTTTCAGCTCCCTGGTCTGGAGTTTTTGGGGCCTTGTCACCTGCCATGTCTGTCTTGACCCATCCAGGACAGCAGGCATTAAGACGTATTCCATCTGCTCCCCTTTCTTTAGTCAACTTCCTAGCTTGAATCATGGATAGAACAGTTACTCCAATTTTTGACACCCCATACGCTGTGTTAGGCCAGCCCTCCTGGCTGTGATTTCCATTCTTGGTGTCTTCAACAAACTTTTCCATGAGTGCTACCAGCTCGTCTTCGGTGATGGTCTCACTGCGAAACTTCTCTTGGAGATCTTTGCTGCATTTGGCCAAAGCATGCTGACTAGACATGCTGGACACATTTACAACTCTTCCTGTATGAAGAAAAAAAATTCTTTAAATTATAAGAAGTTCAATAATTGCAGGAAACACATTTACTAAGTAAACAAGTGTAATAAGTTCTATTTGTTTACAAAAAGTATGGAGTTGAAGAATGTAAATGAATATGAAATTAGGCGTATCTGAATTGTGGTTAAATGTATTTTCTTAACAGCAAATGGGTCCCAGTTATGTCCATTCTGCGTCTTCCGATTCCCCTATTTGCATTTCACCATTCCTATTCTTCACCTCCCTCGCTCACCGAAATGCCTCATCTGTTGCCTGCCATGTTGACTCTCTGCTCCCTAATATCTCTATTCTCACCAAAATTTGCTCTGAGCTTGCCACCCTGCCGAACTCCACAACCCCGCCATGCCTGCCTCCTGCTCTCTACAATGCCTGATCCACGTTTATCACTTTGCCAGCTTTACCAGCCTGACACAGGTAAACACTCCTGTATACTCCTCCCACTGATTTTGTGAATGGTCAGTCACGTAAGACGCGCGAGAGAGAGAGAGTGTTGTGTGTGTTGAGGGGCGGGGGTTTGGAACCCTGAAGTTTGTGGGATTCTTCTCATAACAAGGTGATGGTACAGGCTGACAGTGGTGAATGAAGGTTCATTACTCTTACAGCAGGGGTCACAGCACACTTTAAGTTCAGGCACAGGTGAAGAGCGTTAGTTGTGAATTGCAGGACACTATTGCTATGACAACAGTAAAAGGCAAGTAAGAGGCACTTTAGCTTCTGCGCCAAACCACCCCCCCCCCCACCAAAAAAATAAATGTTTACTGAGGCGGTTTTCAGACCCCTTTTTTGACGTTGGCACAGCAAGGCCTCTAAAAACAAGTGGAAATCCAATTTATAGTGGTGTTCAGGTTGTTTACCGTGTGTCGGAAGCGGATATTGTGTGTCCCATGGTGGCAGGTCTATATTTTCAATATGCGGAACCCTTATATCAGAACAGATTGACCTTGATCTAGAAACACTTACATGTTTATTCATTTGTGTTTGGTTTCCTATACTGCTTTAAAGTGGTAAAAATTCCTAGTCAACTTAACACCTGTCTGAAATCAGGTCTCACACATTCGGGTTGAAAGACAAAAACTCAGTGTACTAACGAAAAAACAGTTAAAAACATTTCATTTTATTTAGTTCATACATATATATATCTTGATTTTAAAACGAACAGTTACCTAACCAAACACAATTTGATCATAGTTAAAATTCAGTTGTTACATAAATTTTCAAAAAAAGGGGACAACAGTTTATAAAATAATACAAGGGTCACTGAATCTGAGTAGATAAGGATGACAATCTCTACGCGCGTTTCGGCGTTTTCTACGCCTTCTTCAGGAGAAACCACTTGAATTTCTGTACATATAGAAAAATAATAAAACATACCATATAACGTGCCATTGTACATACAATGCAGTACACTGAGTCTGTCACATATAAAACATAGTGCACATTACAAACATTTTGGGGTGTTCCAAAAAACAATAAAACTTCACATTTACAGAATGACTATTGAATAATACACTAAGAAGTGCAGGAAATAGCAAAAAAAGGGCAGCAGAACCGAATGAAAAACCAAGATAAGGCCCCCAATAAGTGGCAAAGATATATATATATGGTGCACAGAAAATAAGAGTAGACCAAATGGGGTAAAGAACCAGCAAGTGTCACGTGATAGGAAACAAAAGTAATGAGTGCAAACTCCTGAATGACATAAATTTTTATTCTCTGTTACATCGAGATCCCACACCTCAAGTGAAGTTGAGTATTCAAGAGTTGACAAGACATGCACTTGATGATGGTCTCATCTGTATCAAAGAATTTGACTACCTTAATCAACCACAACGCAAAATGCCATGTATCTATGGCATTACCAAGATCCATAAGGACGTATTAAACCCTCCTTATCGTCAGATAGTGTCTACTATCGGTTCGATCACAGAACCTCTCTTGAAATACACGGACAAACTATTAAGACCATACATATCGAAAATACCTTCATATGTTATGGATACCACAGCCATTATCAATAAAGTGGAGTATCTCCCTTTTAATCAGGTTACCAATATTCTTGTTACGCTTGACATCAAAGCTTTATATAGTAATATCCCACTAGATAAAGCCTTAGCAGCCACCTCATGGTTCATTGATAAATATCAGGTTCCATGCCCCAAAACTTTTCTTCTTCAATGCTTAGAAATAGTTTTAATGGAGAACACTTTCGAGTTTGGAAAAAACCTATATAAACAAACAAAGGGCGTAAGTATGGGAGCCTCTGTAGCTCCATCGGTCCCCAATATATATATGGCCTTTTTTGAGATGATACACATCTACAATGAAGTGGCCCCCTTTTATGAATCTATTTCTAATTGGTCACGCTACATCAACAATATTTTCTTTATCTGGACAGATAGAGGTGTCTAAATTGACTGAATTTTGAGTGGCTCCATCTGTGTGATAGTAATCTTCACTTTACATCACACATCAGTAAAAAAACCAAGTAGAATTTTTAGATATCCTAATACGACACAAGGAAGGAGCCTTGGAAGTAGATTTATTCATTAAACCTACGGCACGCAACACTTTACTTCACTTTGACAGCTACCATCCTCGTGCCCAGAAGGAAAGTATCCCTTTCAGTCAATTTCTCCGCCTTCAACGCAATTGTTCGAATATCCAGGATTTTGACCTCCAGGCAGGCTTGTTAAAAACGAAGTTTCTTGTTCGTGGATATCCACATAGATTGGTCTGCGAGTCTTTTAAACGAGCACAATTTCATGATCGCGATTGCCTCTTACAACCCAAATCCTTGGATACCAAAAATCAATTGCTATGTATTACTAGACATTCGATAATGAACAACAAAGTTCGCCAGATTGTCAATTCTAATTGGCATATTCTTACTAGCAATTTAGAAGAACACGAAAAGACGCCTAAACCGATGTATGCTCACAGAAGAAATAAGAATATAAAAGACTTTGTCACCAGGTCTAGATTCATTGAAGGATCACCATTGATTCAGAAGACCATTGATGGCAATTCACCTATTACTGGCACATACAAATGTATGAATTGTAAAACTTGTGAAACTGCTATAGTTGGCACCAGCTTCACTTACCAGGGTCATATTATCCGCCCTCGCAAGTTTTCCAACTGTAAGACCAAGAATGTGATTTATTTGTTGGTCTGCCCTTGCTGTCTTGGGTATGTAGGTGAAACTGCTAGATCCTTTTGCATCCGTCTTACAGAACATCGCTCAGCGATTCATACTTCCAAAGTGAACGTGCCACTAGTTAAACATTATCTAGAATGTCATCACAATTTTAACGAAATACGTTGGTTCATCATTGAAAACCTTGATGAAATAGGGACTACCAAAAATGAGGAAGATCGTAAAAAACAGGAGGTGTTCTGGAATTTTACCTTGGCATCCAATAAAAAAGGCTTAAACAATGACATTCCGTGGGAGAACCCTATAAAATACAATATTAAATTAGCAACCTTCACTCTTAGTTGCTACTAGAGTAATTCTAACTGCGGTTTCTGTGTTCATTATTATTGGCCGAACCACTGGGGTTCATCTGTTTTTCAGTCCCCTGGTTGTATTTTCTGTAAGCATTCTCATCACTCTTATTTTGTTTTTATTTTAGCCACATTGTATGCGGACTACTTTACATACATTATATTTTGTTATCCCTCCTTATAGACTGTCTTATTGACAGCCTTTCTGCCCACTTTTCTTTAAGGTCAGCGGTGCAGTGTTCTCGCGCATTAGTTGACTATAGAGCTTCGTATTTCATTAGCTAGAATGTCCCCATCATGTGTCATTATGTCCATGAGTCCTTGTGGGTTAGCGTTCTTGCACTCCAAGCCTATCATAGAGTTGTGCACTTGCGCTCCAGCGTATCAGAGTTGGGCACTCAACGCACCAGTATGTCTTGATTACGTGTATCCGCACCACCGAGGTCCGCGCTCGGCATGTTTTGGCGCTTTTTCCCTTTAAAAACTCCTTGCATTCGGTGTTCCCATACTTTGCACGGATTTGAGGCGGAAGCATATTTTCGGGGCAGCTTGTAAGTATTAAACCTGCCTTTTAGTGCCCTATTGGTCTGTATGTTTAAGCTTTTGGCATATTAGGGCGTTATCGTATTTGAACTGTGTCTCTATGCCGCATATGTCCTGCTGTATTTTTGCTACATCTTGGGTGACTTGTTCTCCATTTCTGTTAGAGGGAAGTACTCTATTTGAAAATTGTAATCTTTGCGCATATTAGCAGTTCTGTGGGGTTATTAGTTTTGCCCACTGACAGAGAGTTTCATCTTTTTAACTTTATTCTTGTTTTGGGATATGATCTGGCTTCATTTTACATCTGTTTCTGTTGCTAGCGCCACATTCATCTTTTTGGTGCTTAGTAATAATTGTATGTATTATTGTTTTAGATTAAATCCTTAGGCACCCCTGACGGTCTACATCAGTTCTACATCTCTGCAATAATTTTGTTTGGACCTGAGATCTACATCATTAATTTTATGACCCAGGTAAACTAGATCAGTGGGCGTACCTATTTTTAATATGTGTTGCATGGTAGGAGCTGTAGCATCTTAATTTTTTATTTCCTGTGCATTTCAGTTCTACCTCACATACGCAGTTTGTTTTCAAGTTCGCAGACAGAAGAGAATAGTTCCTCATAGTGGGTTGGGATTCTATATTTATTGACGTTTTGGACTCAAGCATCTATTTGCGTGCCCCTCACTCTTTACCGGAAGTAATCAAGGTTCCAGGTAATTGAATATACATTCCGTTATTTATATATCAGCTACACGCTTAATGGAACATAATAGTTTTCATACATATATGTCCTTTTAGCTTCCTCATCACAGAGTTTTGACCTTTTTCTTGACCCAGTCGTACATCCTCGATTGGGCATTTCTAATTTAATGACAGGTAACCATCATTCACTTTTGGTAGTTGCTTTCATCCGATGTTTCATTTAATACAAGTTCTAAAGGTCTTTTTTTGCCTTTCCGTTTTTTAGGTCTCGCTGAGCCAACGCACATGCATTACTCTGCGAGAGTTAAGTAAGGGCTTTCAAAAATGCTCCCAAAGTCTGCATCGGGTACAGTGCATGTGCGCCGGGCGCGCACACCATTTATCCGCCTGCAGCCTTTGGGAGGACTTTCTCGGCCGGTTTGATGTTCTCAGTGAGCCGCACGGCCACGGAGAACATTAAAGCGGCCGCGAAAGTGCTCACCATGTGCCACCCCTCCCATATGCCACTTCCTGCAGTCATTCAGCATAACTTTGTCTTACCACCAGATGGATGTTTATTCTGAATTAATCAAGGCACAGTACACTGCATAACGTATCTGAGCGTTTGGCCTTTCCTTCCTGGCTTGAAGTCTGTGCGCTTTTCGACCATCGAGTTCCCTGCAGTTCCGACACTAATGAAAAAGTGAATAGTGTTTGCGAATTGCCTCCAGTTTGACAGGAAAAATATTGTGCGCTGAGGCAGTCTCTGAACTGGATCAAACATTCACAGAAATGAAGAGCCTCGATATTAATATATTTCTGTATCTTTCGGGACGTGTGCTGGGGACAATACACGCAGGTATAAGAAATCTGGTATCACTCGATTTCTCCGCTGATGTTTTTGAGGCTGAATTCTTGCCAATAATATAACCGTGATGCGTTTCATGAAACATCACTTTCAATGATACATGAAGGCTGCGCTTCACACCTGCTGACTATCCAAATGCACGTAAGATTTTTATGCTACATGCTTGCTGGTTTTATTCGGTACTGCGTCCGAAGGGCTAACTACCGCAGCCGTTTCTGGATCTCTAGACCGTATTTTCATGGTATGGTCCCGAGGCGATTATTAATCGGCAAACATGTTAACAGTTGTGTTATGTGCTAGTTTCAATTTCTTGCCCCCATCAGTCTTCTTGGTGCTGCTCTCATAGTACATCTTAAGTGTAATTCTACATCGTTAACAAAGTTTAAACATCAGCACCAGGGGGCGTGGCTAGCAGCCGAGCATGGCGGCAGCCTAGAAGACTAGCTCCGGACGAAGAAGCGGCCTCTCTGACAATCTGTACCACAATCCGTGGCTGAACCAGACCTCAGACGGAGGGACCGAAGGCCCGGGACCGGGCGGCACGAGCGGCAAGTACCCGGGCGTAATTAGAACGCCGGGCGGCTGAGATACAACCGAGTATCTGCGAGACCGGAGCACGGGCCGGAAACCAGGGAGCCCAGTGGCTGGAGGTGCCGACCGGAAGTGAGACCAGGCCGGCAGAGGTGGACCGGAAGTGACCGGAGGTCGGGGAACAGCGTCGACAGAGTCCAGCTAGCACGCAATATTATCCCCGGTTGCGGCGGTGAAAAGATCCGAAGGCCACAACGCTGCTGGAGTGACAGGGGAGGTGACCACTGCCAAAACACCGCCCGAAGCTGACTGCGACAAGGAGATGAGGCGCCGATTCTAGATATCGGCGGAGCGGGAAAGATCCACAGGGGCAGCGGGCGACCTGGAGCATTCTCGCCCCCCCCCCCTCTCACCAGAACTGGCTGAACACCACGCCTGAGTGGCGCCTGGAGGCGGCAATGTGAACGGGCCGGGGGGCAGTGGTACACGACTCCGAAATTGGAGGGGTCAACCGAGAGGCCGACCAATCGTTGTCTGACCCCATGACTATGGAACTTTGGTGCCGCGCTGTGCCACACTCATAAAACAATAAAGGCGACGCAGGACGCGAGTGTCCCCAATTGAGGCCGGGTGCTGTTTGTTGCAGCTCGGGGGCGCAGTGCGGCTCCACGCATTACCGCAGCTGCGACCCTGAGAGACGGGGAGTGTGCTGGGGGTGCGGCCAGAGGGGACGGATCGCCGAGCAAGACATGAGCACGGAGACTGCAGCTACATAGAGGTCCGGCGTTGGTCGGGTACAGACCCTTATCTACTTTGAACTGACTGCCTGACTTAAGCATTACAGGGGCTGGGCTGGACCACAGGCTGGACTGTGACCGCGGCTGATCCGCCCCCCCCCCCTCCTGGTCCGTCCCGCCTGAAGGCCAATTGTATTGACAACCAGCGGAACATTGGTAGACGTCATGGCGGGAAAGGGCTCCAAAGGCGGCGCGACACAAACGCATATCGAACGATACACATGTGATAAAACTGCGTCCCCTCCAGCGGAAGGAAGGCCTACCTCCACGAGAACGGCGCGGGGACTAAAAAAGCGACACTTGATGACGTGATGCGAGCGCTCACACAAGTCCAGACTACGGTGGGCTCTATTTCTACCGAAATAACCCTCATTAGAGCGGATCTCCACAAAATGGCTGAAAAGGTGGGTTCGCTGGAACTGGTTACGAAATCACTGGTAGAGGATGTATCGGAACTTCAGACGGCGATGGAGAAAGTAGCGGCAGAGAATAAAATGCTAAAGGAAAAGCTGGATGACCAGGAAGGGCGCTCTAAAAGGAATAATATACGAATTCTTGGAGTTCCTGAATCGGAAGGAACTAGAGCAACTGATCTCTTTGTGGAAGAAGTCATCAAGTCACAACTTCAACCTAAAGGACTATCGGCATTCTTCTCGGTCGAAAGGGCGCACAGAGTACCGGGTGGCCAGCCAAAACCAGGGGCACCTCCAAGGCCTATCCTGGCAAGACTGTTTAATTTCCGAGATAGGGATGCCATCCTGCAAGCGGCGCGGGTATCCCTCCCCCCCCCCGTGAAGATTCAGAACTCCACGCTGGCCTTCTTCCCGGATTACACGGCAGAGGTGGCCCGAAAAAGAAAGACGTTTCTGGACGTAAAAAAGGAGCTCAGGAGGAGAGAGATCCAATATTCCATGTTATTCCCGGCTAAACTGCGGGTGGTGGCGGAAAACTGAATGTGGTTTTTTGACAATCCGGATATAGCCCGGGACTGGCTGGGCGGCTGGCGACCAACCTCTCAACCCCGCCGCACGGGACAGACTAAAAAGGGCCAGCATGTAGGAGACCATGAAGACGTCCGAGCGGAAGGACCGGAGGAAGAGAGAAGCTCACCAATGAGGGACAAGGCTAGTGGAGATTTGGAGGTGGAGGATTAGCAACCCGGCAAGTACGAGACATTTCTTGGTAATGGGACTGCCGTGCTGGCTGCCATGGACACTGGGCTAAGGACCTCCGCAGAGGGTAAGAGGGGTCGCTGACTCCGGAGTGTTCTTCACCCCCAACGAGCAAGTAACTCTGTGTTTCTATTTGGGTGGGATCAGGCACTCTGCTAAATTGGGGTGGCGGGCAGTTCTGAGTCCGTGTAGCAGGGGAGCAGGGAGGGGGGGAGTTCAGGGGGTAGGGGGGATGGCAATGTTTAACTGTTTGAAATGTTTGACTCTACAGATTACACGAAAGACCGCAATAGTCACAGTGAGCCGGAGACTACACGCCGGACAAGCCGGTGCTAACCCGGGGATAACAGGCCCGTCACTACATACGAATGAGTGCGTCCAGGGGGGTGGGTGCAGATCGGATACACTGACATTACACCCTGCAGGACCCGTGTACATATTTACAGGCGTACAATGGCACACATGTCACAGTCCGGTATCGTAGTAGGCAGTCCCGACACGGGGCCGGTGCCACCGTTGCAATTAATATCATGGAATGTCAGAGGTCTAGGAGACAAGGTAAAGAGGGTTGGTGCTCCAGAGTATAAGAATCACGATCTGATCCTCCTTCAGGAAACGCATCTAGTGGGTACGGCCAGCAAGGCTCTGGATAGACGAGGATACCGCATGATAACACACTCAGACTTCACTTCAGGGTCCCGGGGGACGGGCATTTTAATGAAGAAAGCATCCCGATTCATTTTACAGACTAATAAGACTGACACTCATGGCCGCTTTGCAGCAGCATGTAGACAGTGGGAGGGAACGTCTCTTAACGTAGTGTCTGTCTATATCCCACCGGCACTGCATGCGACTGCACTTCCGGACCTAGGAAGGTTCCTGTTAGAGCTCCCTGAAGGAGATCTAGTGGTGGGAGGAGACTTTAATGCGGTAGCCCATACTGCACGGGATAGGTTCCCGGTTCGGGCGCAGACACCTGGCCCATCCCGATTCAGTGAGTTCATAGAAGCACAGGGACTGGTAGATATATGGCGGCGCCTACACCCCGAGGATCAGCAATACTCTTATTACTCAGCTACTGACAACTGCCTGTCCCGTATTGACTACTTCCTTACACTGGGGGACGGCCGACTCACGATCAATGATGTAAAGATAAGACCCCGAGGTATCTCGGATCACTCCCCTTTGACGATGAGCCTATCATGCTCGGAATTAGCCCGTAAAAGAATCTACCCAATTTACCCGGGGTATCTTAAGGTACCTCACATCCGTAAAGACCTAAAAAAAGCGACTAGATACTACTTTTCGGAGAATTCTGACTCGGTGTCATCCCCAACGACCCTTTGGGAAGCATATAAAACAGTGTTAAGGGGGCAGGCGTTCGCGACTATAGCGGGATACAAGCGCACGCAAAAACAGGAACTGTTAGATCTGGAACTGAAGCTAGAACAAGCAAACGCGGCCCATATGGCACGCCCGTCAGAAGATACACTTCACTCACTCCACCTTTGCCAGCAGCTACATGACGACCTCCTCAGGCGACGGACAGTGAACAATATTGAGGCGACCGCGCAAAGGGTCTATGATATAGAGTACAAAGCCAGTAAATTATTAGCATGGCTAGATAAAAAAAGAGAGGGCAACGGACACATTTTGCAACTGAAGGACTCGGAAGGGATACCTCACTCGCGTCCCTCTGAGATTATAGAAATCTTAGCTGACTACTTCCAGGATGTCTATACCCCAAGAGACGTAGTTACGGCAGAAGCGGCGATGTCGGCTCTTCAGGATGCGCAGGTCGAGACTCTACCACTGGAGGCGGTGACTGACCTGGAGGCAGATCTGACGAAGGATGAGATTCGGACGGCGGTTGGTGCGTTGCACGCGGACAAAGCGCTGGGCCCCAACGGGATCCCGATTGAGTGGTTCCAGGCTATGGCAGACACCCTGAGCTCACCTCTGTTGGCCATGTTCACGGAGTGTCGGGAGGTGGGAACTCTGCCCCTGGATCAGCAGGTGGCGACCATAGTAGCCATCCCAAAACCAGGTAAATCGCCCATAGACTGTACGTCATACCGCCCGATCTCCCTGCTTAACGCCGAGGCAAAGATTCTGGCGAAATTGATAGCAAACAGACTGATCCCGCACTTAACACACTTAATTCACCCGGATCAGTCAGGCTTCATGCCACATAGAAGCACGGCACTGAACCTCCGGCGGGTGCACGGAGCACTAGCGCGAGCCCCCTTGCTGTCGGAACCGGCGGCCATACTATCATTAGATGCCAGAATGGCGTTTGACATGGTGGAGTGGCAGTACCTGTTCGCAGTGTTGGCCCGTATGGGCTTTGGCCCCAAGTTTATTTCCTGGATTAAACTGTTGTACACGAACCCTGTAGCGCATGTAGCGGCCAATGGCCACATCTCCCGAGCGATCCCCCTGGCTAGGGGGACACGTCAAGGGTGCCCGCTATCCCCCTACTGTTCGCACTGGTACTGGAACCACTGGCTTCTGTCCTTAGGACTACCCCATTATTAAAAGGACTGCAATGGGGTGATGGCTGGGAGGATAGAGTTTCCCTGTATGCTGACGACATGCTAGTCTACCTATCCGACCCGGAGGCGGGTATTCCGAAGTTGTTGGCAATATGTGACGCACATGGTCTGACCTCCGGATACACAATCAACTTGACAAAATCAGTCATTTATGTACTGAAAGGTCCTACACCAATTCTTCCTGACAACTGCCCGTTGATGATAGCCGACACCTCATTTAAATATCTGGGTATACACGTCGCCTGTGATGCAGATGTGTTCTATGATCAGAACCTGCTGCCCCCACTCACCCGCCTGAAGGCGGATGTGAGACACTGGAAAGCCCTGCCTCTTACACTATTGGGACGTGCGGCGTTGTTTAAAATGATGGCGCTACCACGCTTTTTGTATGTACTGGAAAATACCCCGGTCTTAATACCGCCTTCCTATTTCCGGAAAGTAACGGCGGTGATGACGGACCTGTTGTGGGGAGAACGCCCACCCAGAATAGCACATACTAAACTCAATCGTGGGTGGTACGACGGGGGGATAGCTTTGCCAAACATGCAGCTTTATTACTGGGCATCACAGCTCAAGGTAATTAATCAGTGGCTCCACGCCCCGCATACTGACCCGGCATATTTAGCGGATAGAGCGCAATTAGGAACACACAGTATGCTGGCCCCACTATACAATCCGGGACACACGGCGACACTGATCGGACCAACCAAACACACCGTGTCACTATGGCACAGGGCACTGACGCGACTTAAATGGAGAGGGGTCATAACTAAGCTCACTCCATCATGGGACACCAAACGACTAGGCAGTCTTAGATCCTGCAAGGGCTTTACCCAATGGGACAACATTGGAATCACGACAGTAGGAGACCTATGGACCACTATTGGAATGGTCCCTTTCTCACACCTGCAGCAACAGTACGCATTAGGCCCCAATGAAACATACAGATACATACAAATAAGACATGCATTAATGGCAGTAATTGAGCCAGGGTCGACTGTCCCGGACTCGTCGCCTCTGGAGGACCGACTGCTCACGGACTTTATGCAAACAGGCGCCACCTCACTCACCTATCGCAAATTACTGAATAATCTCCCGGACCCTTTGCTCAAGCTGAAGGAGAAGTGGGAAACTGAGTTAGGAACCATGGATGAGACAGATTGGAACGCCGCACTGGCGTCACCACGGGAGGCGGGTGTCTCGGCTCGATTCAGGCTGATACAATTTAAGATACTGCATAGGGTATATTACACCAGAACCACCCTACATAAAATGCACAGGGCAGAAAACCCGTATTGTCTTAGAGGGTGTGGAGAAGAGGGGACACTGTTGCACACACTTTGGGAATGCCCGGCCATCTTGACATACTGGCGGCAGATCATGCGCACCATCTCCCAGACCCTCGAGACCTCACGGACGCCGGACCAGCGTGTGTGTCTGCTGAATGTGTGGGAGGGTAATGACCTGACGCATCGGAAGCAGCAGTGGGTCACTATTGGGACCATGGTGGCCAAGCGAGACATTGCACAGAGGTGGGGAGTGGCGGAAACACCCACGCTAGCACTGTGGTGTAGGACGATGGACAAACTCATGTTGACTGAGCGTGCGGTATATAAAATGAGAGCCAACCCTCGCAAATGGAACGAGGTCTGGAAAGCATGGAATAGATATAGAGGGGATCTATGCGAACCTCTTCCTGAGGAGGAGGAAGACAGTTCAGGAGATGAAGGGGAAATGGATGAATGAGACATTGGGAGGTGGGAAGGAGGTAGGAGAAAGATAGGGACCAAGTGATAGAGGTACTACATGGCCTGGAGTTCGGAGGGGGTGGAATTAAGTCTCGGGAAACCTGAACCGGCAAGTGACATTAAGGATGCAATGTTGCGATTCATAGTGACTATTTAATCTGCATGAGTCTAAAGTTTTGTTTGAATTTCTATAAAAGTAAGACAACGCATAATCTACAAATATTCCCTGAATGCCTTATGTACTATACCAAAATTTGCTGCCGGACCGGAAGGTTGTCGGCTAAATAGCTGTGTAACATAGTAGATGTGATACTGAATGAGAAACGATAGACCCTTGTTTCGTTGAACACTACACTGTACTAATGGCAAAACTTAAATAAAGTCTTACCAAAAAAAAAAAAAATCATCAGCACCAGCTTTTTTATTCAGTTTCCAATTAAACTGCCATCTAGCGTAATTTGCTAAAATTGCACTTTAGCAAATTCACGCCCCGTGGACTTTTCAAAACTTCTGGTGATCAACTGGAAGTGAGAGCTATTGGCTGTGTTAATATCTTTTACCCATGCCAGACAAGAGCACAAAATTTAAGCAGGTAACCTGTGATTTATCCTTGTTTTCTGGGTTTCCGAGGCAGAACTGTAAATGTTTCAAACCAAATCCTTTTCCTCACTGCCCACCCTCAGAAGTGACCTCAATGCGAGCAGCATGCACCGGTATAATAAAGAATTGCTAAATGCTGCAGTCAAATAGGAAAATGTAACAGTCCTTGTTTAAAGGGGATCTCAAAAGTGCTACCCAGTCTTTGCTTGCTGGCTACAAGCATGAGTGCATGTGCGCGTGTCCACGCGGCCAACTGCTTTTCCTGCATCCTTTGTTGTCATGGCGCCTCACACCTGCCCCTCCCTCTACCCCACCACAGAGCAGCCTCAGGCTCAAATTCCTGAACACCTCACATCCGAGACTTAATTCGGGGGTACACAGAGGGTGGTGTACTACAACGAAAGGCCAGATCACCAGTGGAAAGCGAAGCACTAAGAGGAGCCTGTACCGAAAGGCCAATGCCAAGAGAGCTTGCTGTCCTGGGTTCTACAACTCGTGCCCCTGTGCACGGACAACAATACGAAGTCCTGGTCTCCATCCCGTCTCACATTGCAAAAACTAGCATGACGTGGGCAGTACTGGCACATTGCCCAGGGGTATAAAACGCCCACTTTACATAAGAATCCCCCACTCCCCCTCTCTGACACACAACCACACAGTCACACACACACACAACACACACAACCACCCAGCCACACACACAACCACACACACACACACACACAACCACACACAAAACCAAACACACAACCCCAACAACCACACACACATACACACAACCACACACACGCATAAAAACCAACACACATACACCCAACCACATGCACCCAACCACACATACATACAACCACCCAACCACACATACATACAACCACCCAACCACACATACATGCAACCACCCTCAACCACACAACCACCCACCCACACACACACAACTACCCAACCACACACACAACCACCCAAACATCCACCCAACCACCCACACATCCACCCACCCACACAACCACACACCCAACCACACACCCAACCACACACCCAACCACACACCCAACCACACACCCAACCACACACCCAACCACACACACAACCACACACACAACCACACACACAACCACACACCCAACTACTCAAACACACACATAACCACTAATACACCCAACCAAACACAACCACCCAACCACACACACAACCACCCAACCACACCCAACCACACACAATCACCCAACCACACACACACATAACCACACACACATAACCACACACACACACACACATAACCACACACACACATAACCACACACACACACATAACCACACACACACACACATAACCACACACACACATAACCACACACACACATAACCACACACACATAACCACACACACACACACACACACACAACCACACACACACACAACCACACACACACACACAACCACACACACCCGACCACACACACCAGACCCCACACACACACACACCCGACCACACCCCCGACCAAACACACACCCGACCACGCACACCCCCTGACCACACACACACACCCAACCACACACACACCCAACCACACACATACCCAACCACACACATACACACAAAACTACACACACTACACACACAACTACGCACACACAAACACAACCACACACACAACCACACACACACAACCAGCCACAACCACACACACAACCACACACACACAACCAGCCACAACCACACACACAACCACACCCAATCACAACAAACCATAACTACACATACAACCAGACACACAACCACCGACAACCACCCACAACCAAACACACAACTGCACACATACACACAACCACACTTCACATACACACAACCACACTTCACATACACACAACCACACTTCACATACACACAACCACACTTCACATACACACAACCATCCAACCACACACAACCACCCAACCACACACACAACCACCCAACCACACACCAAAACCACCCACACACAACCACACCCAACCATACACAAAACCACAACCACACACACAAAACCACAACCACACACAACCAAACACACAACTGCACACCCAACCACACACAACCACACAACCACCCAACCACACAAAACCACAACCACACACCCAACCACACACACAACCACACAAAACCACAACCACACACACAACCACACAAAACCACACACACACACCACACACACACAAAACCACAACCACCCACACACAAAACCACACACCCAACCACAAACACAACCGCACACACAAAACCACACATACACACACAACCACCCAACCACACACACATACACACACAACCACTCACAACCACACACACAACCACAATATCACAAAACCACATACACACAACCACATACACACAACCACGCACCACAACCACGCACCACAACCACGCACCACAACCACGCACCACACCACACACAACCACACACACCACAACCACACACACCACAATCACACACCACAACCACACACCACAACCACACACACAAACAACCACACACCCAACCACACACAACCACATACACACACAACCACAACCACACGCACACACAACCACGCACACACACAACCACACGCACACACACAACCACACGCACAACTACACACAACCACACACACAACCACACCATCAGTGCACACTTTCACCAGGCACAGACACCACCAGTCGTCAGTGCATGTTTCCACCTGGCACACACCACCAGCCGTCAGTGCATGCTTTCACCAGGCACACAGACACCACCAGCCGTCAGTGCATTCTTTCACCAGGCACACAGACACCACCAGCTGTCAGTGCACGCTTTCACTAGGCACACACCACCAGCCGTCAGTGCACTCTTTCACCAGGCACACACACCACCTGAAGGGAAGAAAAAAAATACTTTGTTATACAAGCTAGCTGCAACAAAGACTGGGCTAACATTATTCTGCTTGAGTTTCGTTGTTTAGGGATGTCACTAAAATAATATTTCTTCTTTTTGCTTTTTTCAGTTTTTTGGTCTTTGGTATAAAGATGCAGGGTTTGGAAGCATGTTTTAAGTCTTATTTAATGATTTTATAAACCGTTCAGATTCAGGAAATATCAAAATCATATTTGACATTTTGGCTGCGTTTGATTCTTTCACTGATAGGTAAAATGGCTGGTTTCATAAAAATCTTTCCCAATATGTGTCATCACTTTTACCTACAGAGAATGGGTAAACACCCTTGATACATCAGCCCCCAGTTTCTAGTGAGTCAGTATTGATAGTAGGTGAATTGCCAACACCCCAAACATTCAATGCAAGTTATAGTGACAAGCATCTGGGATAGTGGTGAAAACATGACACCAGACTTTTGGAAAACATGGAACGCAATTTCACTTGGAATGCTGCTGCAAAAAGGTTATTTCCAAGTTCAACAAAGATTAGTGTGATATTGTTTGTATTTGCAGTGATTCAGCTACGTATAGGAAAAAGTTGTGTGATGACCTTTCAAAATCCATACCTGACCCTGTAGGAGATCCTTGCCACTTGCTAGATGATATGCTGAAAGCATCTTTACAATCTTCAGAGTTAATGAAGAATGCTATTGATGTTTTAGTCCATTCTGGTGCACTGTTTTGATATGCGCAGGAACTAAAATGCTAATATTTCTCATTTTGTGCTTTGTGTGGCATCAAAGAAAGAGTCACTCCAACTGTCTCACTTAACTGATTGCTCTCAGTCCAGGGGGCTGTAAATGCTATATTATCCATGTGGCAACAGTTAACAGAATTGATGATGCCAAATGCAAGAAATGTGACGAGCTATGGTCGCATATTGATAGTGATGTGAAAAAAAGGTACACTCTACTGCATTCTTAGATTTTTACAGGAAACCATAACTGCTGTAGTGGGCATAATAAGACAACTAGAGTCTGAAAACACCATTGTCTGCCAAGTGTTCAGCATAATTGGTGTATATGTGAAACATCTCCTTGAAAGTAGGCTAGGCAACACCATTAGTGACTTTGGCTTGCCACTTGGTAAGCAAAGCAATGTTGACAAGCAATTCAGGAACTTTAATTTTACAATACATCTTCATTTTTGACCGCTTCAATAGCTCTGAGGGCATAAACGCCCAGTTCAACACAAATGTTCCCGAACCTGTCAAGAGAATTGCAATCTTTCAGGTCACCACTATTGGCATGCAAAGCTATGTCAGTTGCCAGAGTTAGCAAATTGTGTACTACCTGTTTTGTCATTGCTCATCTCAAGTGCCACTATTGAGAGGGCCTTTCCACCCAAAAAAGTTTACATTCGAAGGAAAAAGTGAGCGCACATAACCGAAGACTCACTGAAGAAGTATTGTATGGTGTGCTACAATAAGTTTGATTTGTGAAAATGTATTTGGATCTCATATATACTGTACATACACTGTCTCTATACCATTGACTATCACTGCAGAAAGCAAGCAATAATAAAAAGCAAAACGTTCCATAAACACCGGAAAACACTGTTATGGTCGTTTTTAATGGCGCAAAAATGTGAACCACTGATAGCCACTGTTTTTTACGGTATTAAAATCACTTGAAAACACTGAAAAAACCCCACCAGAATTTACCAAAATTAGAAACTGAAAACAGGAAAGCCTATATATACATATCTTTGCCAATTATCGGGGGCCTTATCTTGGTTTTTCATTCTGTTCTGCGTTGTGAGAAGTTGGCCTGGTATATGATGTTCACTATTCTAGTGAGCACCTTGCACCAGTCCAAACAACCCTTATGGTGATGGTTGTAAAGTCAACCTTATAGACCAGCTATCCTAGGGGTAGCATGGACAAAAGCAGTCTTAAGCTAAACTCAAGAGGGCATGTGAAGCCAGCTGTTTTACCATATGCAAACCTTTTAATACCAAATGAAAGGACACCACACAGGTTATATATTCAAAATATATATGTATTTATTTCTAAATAGATCCCCATAACTCTTTATGAGCACAGGAGCACAAGTGTATAACAAGTAACTTAATATAACATACAAAAGTTGCACAAATATGGATAGGCCCTGGTGGCCCGTAAAACCATATTGAATATGCTACTTACCAGTATGCATCTGTTCTTGGCATGTAGGGCTGCTAACATTCATATCTATTGCATAGATCGCCGCCTAGTGTTGGGTCCGGATGATTGCACATTGTTGTCCTGGAAGAGTCTTCGAAGTTTCACGAGATAGGTGGCTCCTCCCCTGGACTACAGTGCGCATGGGCATCGGCTCCATCCCCAGATTGTTTTTAGCCATTGTGGCAGAGATGGAGTGAAATAGTGAAAATGATGTCCATGCTAATGATGAATGCAAGAGAGTGTCTGCAGCCGCTACGGGCACCGGGGAGGAGGGCGGGCGATATGAATGTTAGCAGCCCTACATGCCAAGACAGATGCATACTGGTAAGTAGCATATTCAGTTCGAGGTATGTGGGCTGCTAAATTCATATCTATTGCATAGAATACACAGCAGTCCCTCCATTAAGGGCGGTTGCCCGTGCCAGCTGCAGAAGCTTGAAAAAGTGTTTTGAGAACAGCCTGTCCTACAGCTGCTTGCTGTTTGGAATGCACATCTACACAGTAATGTTTGGTAAACGTGTGTGGTGTAGCCCAAGTGGCTGCTCTACAAATGTCTTCCAAGGGAACGTTCCCCAGGAAAGCCATGGAGGCCCCCAATTTGCGTGTGGAGTGCGCTCTTGGGGGTATTGTTAAAGTGCGTTTAGCTTTTTGATAACAGATTTGAATGCACTTAACGATCCACCTGGCTATTCCTGCTTTGGAAATGGGGTTGCCTTTGTGTTGTGGTGAGAAGGCAACAAAAAGTTGTTGTGTCTTTCTAAAGTGTTGAGTTCTGTCAATGTAGTACATTAGCGCCCTCCTAACGTCTAATGTATGAAGCATTCTTTCCGCTACCGTTTGTGGGTTTTGGAAGAAAGCAGGCAGGTCAATAGTTTGGTTGATATGAAACTGTGACACCACTTTTGGAAGGAATTTGGGGTTAGTGCGGAGCACTACCCTGTTAGAATGTATTTGGATGAATGGCTCTTGGATTGTGAGCGCTTGCAGCTCGCCAACACGTCTGAGCGATGTGATAGCAATGAGAAAAGCCACTTTCCACGTCAGAAATTGAATTTCGCAGGAGTGCAGTGGCTCGAAAGGTGGGCCCATCAGCCTAGTGAGGACTACATTGAGGTTCCACACTGGAGCTGGTGGTGTTCTTGGAGGAATGACTCGCTTCAGTCCCTCCAGGAAGGCTTTAATGGCAGGCACCCTGAAAACAGAGAGGTGCTGCCTATTCTGGAGATAAGCCGCTATGGCGGATAAATGTATCCGAATGGAAGCGTACGCTAGATTGCATTTGTAAAGATGTAACAAATAGCAGATGATGTTAGGAATGGATGCATCTAGCGGGTTGATATTGTTGTCAGTACAGTAAATGACAAACCGCTTCCATTTTGCTGCATAGCAAGCTCTGGTCGTGGGCTTTCTTGCCTCACGGATGATGTCCATGCATTCCGGAGGCAGGTTGAGGTAGCCAAATTCTAAGACCTCAGGAGCCAGATCGCCAGATTGAGCTGTTGCGGATCTGGATGCTGAATGTCGCCATGGTTCTGCGTCAAGAGCCTGGATGTGAGATGCAGCCTTTGATGCGGTACCACGGAAAGTTCTAGAAACGTGGTGTACCATGGTTGGCGTGCCCATGTTGGAGCAACTAGGATGAGAGTCATCGAGTGTTGCTTTAGCTTTCTTGCCACCAGCGGAATGAGAGGCGCTGGGGGAAAAGCGTACGCAAATTTGCCTGACCAGTTCATCCATATCGCATTCCCTTGCGATTCCGGGTGGGGGAACCTGGCGGCAAAGCTTTGGCATTTTGCGTTTTCCCTTGTGGCAAACAGGTCTATCTCTGGATGACCCCACTGCTGGAAGTACGGGTGGAGTACGGGTGGAGTACTGATGGATGTATCTCCCACTCGTGCATTTGATGGCTGTATCTGCTGAGCAGATCCGCCATCTGATTGTCCTTGCCCGGGAGGTGTTCTGCCATGAGGAAGATGTTCCTCTGAATGGCCCACTTCCACATGCTCTGAGCCAGATGAGACAGCTGTGGTGAGTGAGTACCGCCCTGCTTTTGGGTGTAGTACATGGCTGTCATGTTGTCCGTCCGGATCAACACGACCTTGTTGCACAGATGTACTTTGAAGGACTTGAGTGCCATGAAGATTGCCATCAATTCCAGGTAGTTGATGTGCAATCGTTGTTGCTGGGTTGACCACAGTCCCTGCACTGTGTAGTGGAGCACATGCGCTCCCCACCCCTGGAGAGATGCGTCCGTTGTTCGGACAATATGTGGCACAGGCTCTTGGAACGGTCGTCCCTTGCAAAGGTTGTGTGGATTCCACCAATGCAGAGAGTTGTATGCCCGACCGGTCACCAACACTAGGTCTGTCAGTTGTCCCTGAGCCTGTGTCCATTGATTTGCCAAGCATTCTTGGAGGGGACGCATGTGCAGCCTTGCGTGCCGGACTATGAAGATGCAGGAGGCCATCATGCCTATCAACTGCATGAACACTCTCGCTGGCAGGGAGTGTTGCGGTCTGAACCTTTGGATCAGCGACTGAATGCTGTCGATTCTGACTGTGTTTGGCTGAGCCATAGCAGTCAGGGTGTTTATAGTCGCGCCCAGATACTGCCGCACATGGGCTGGTTGAAGGTGCGACTTTGGGTAGTTTAGGGAGAACCCCAGGCTGTGAAGGAGGTGAATAGTTTGGGACATGTGTGAGGCGCACTGTCTTTCCGACTTTGCTTGAACGAGCCAGTCGTCGAGGTACGGGTAGACATGTATGTTTTGTCTCCTGAGGTGCGCCGCCACTGTCGCCAGACACTTTGTAAATACTCTGGGGGCAGTAGTCACCCCGAAGGGTAGGACTTTGAACTGATAGTGCTTGTTGAGAATGGTGAACCTGAGGTATTTTCTGTGGGACGGGTGGAGTGGGATGTGGAAGTAAGCATCCTTGAGGTCTAATGTTGCCAGGAAGTCCCCTTGGTTTAGAAGGGGAAGGATCTGTTGCAGTGTCAGCATGTGAAAGTGTTCTGACAGTATATACATGTTGAGAGGGCGTAGATCCAGAATGGGTCTGAGGGATCCGTCCTTCTTCGGGATGAGGAAGTACAGAGAATAGACCCCTGTTCCTTCCTCCTCCACTGGCACGAGTTAGATTGCTCCTTTTTGCAGCATTACTAGCACTTCCTGCTGCAATAAGTGCAAGTGCTCTGCCGACATAGGACGTTGCCTTGGGGGAATGTTGGGAGGAGTGGACGTTAACTCCAAACAATAACCGTACTGGATTAATTTTCTCACCCACCTGTCCGTGGTGATGGACGTCCAGACCGGCAGGAACTGCTGGAGTCTCCCCCCGACAGGTGTTGGATGGTCGGGGGGCAGTGACAGGGAGTCACTGTGTGTTTGCGGCAGAGGAACGGGAGTTGTTGTTCCCTCTGCCCCTGCCTTTGGCACTGTTACCTCGGTAACCCCCTCTACCTTGCTTGGGGTACGAGGATTGTGCACCACCTTTTGTGAATTGTGTTTGTTGACCCAATTGTCCTCTGGTAACACCCCGCGCACCTGAGCGACGAAAAGTGTTTCCCCTGAATTGTTGAGACTGAAGTGCCCCCATTGATTTAGCAGTCTCATTGTCCTTTTTAATTTTTTCCAGGGTGGTGTCAACATCTGGCCCAAACAGTCTGTCCGGATTGACAGGCTGATTGAGTATTGTTGTCTGAATATCGGGCTTAAATCCAGATATGCGAAGCCAAGCCTGTCTTCTCACCATGACACTGGTGTTAATACCCCTAGCCGCTGTATCAGCCACATCAAGCGCACACTTTATTGCAGCGTTTGAGATGAGTTTTCCCTCTTGTATGAGCATCTCGGCCCCTTCCTTAAACTGATCAGGTAAGTGTTGAAGGAGCTGTTCTAGGGTGTCGTAATGCGCCCTATCATAACGTGCCAATAGTGCCTGTGTGTTTGCTATACGCCAGACATTGGCAGCCTGCGCAGCCACCCTCTTGCCGGATGCCTCAAGCACTTTCGACTCCTTGTCGGGGGGAGGAGCTTCACCCGTTGTTTGGGAGTTGGCCCTCTTGCGGGCATTTGCGACCACCAAGGAGTCTAGAGGCAACTGTCCCCGAATATAGGCAGGGTCCCCAGGCGCCGGCCTGTATTTTTTCTCAATACGTGGGTTCACCACTCTTGCCCTTGTAGGTTCTTTAAAGATGTCTGGTGCATGTTTAAGGACCCCTTTCAACATAGAAAGTGTTTTGACTGTTCTTTCGGAAACAGAGAAAGTGTCAAACAGGAAATCTTGCTCCACCGGGTCAGCATGCATGTCAACATTATGATTTGCAGCTGCTCGCTCTATCAAAGCATTGAATGCTGCCGAATCCTCAGTAGGTGATGTACGTGTCCCAAAACCCTGTGGATCCTGTATCACTTGATGACTTCCCTGGTCCCCAGCGTCGTCATATAGGTCCTGTTGTACATCAGGGTCATTGCCAGCAGGGAAGTTTTATTGGTCATCTTGGTCATCATCGTCACCCCCTGATTGGTTGGGGGAAGGGGATGGACTCCTCCTCGGAGGTGGCAGAAGAGGTACCACAGAGGCAGGTATGTCCAGTGGTACCTTTTTCTTTTTTAGTGGAACAACATATGACTCCAATGGCTGGGAAGTGATCTTTCTTTTGTAAAGTGTCAATTTCCCTGTGTGGGCATCGATGTACTGCTCTGATTGGTCCTCTGACGCTGGTTGTCGAGCCAAATGCCCACTGGCCGTCAAATATTCCGACAGTTCTGTGTTTTTCGGCACCGGTCTGGGTGCAAACGCCTTCGGCGCCGCCTTCGGTGGTAGAGTGTAGAGTAGCTTGGAGGACGTCTTCGCAGGTGCGTCTACCGGTCTCGGATCCGATGGCGCGGTAGACGCCGACGGCAGAGATTTCTCCCGAATACGTTGGAGGGAGACGGTGACCTGTTTTGTGAATGAAGCCGAGGGTTTGGCAGCAGATGCTTCATGCTCGTCCGCTTCGGAGGACTTCGGCGTGGTTGCAGGGGCCACCGACGAATCCTCGAATCCTACTGTTCGCGGCCCTGTGGTAGACTGAGGCGCCGACGTCATCGATACAGATCCGGCATCTTTGTGCCGATGCCCAGTGCCTCCGGCCTTTGGGTCGTGGGCCTTAGTGGACTTTGCTTCGACCGAGCGTTTGGAGGTCGACGCTGCAGCCGTCGAGTCGTGATGGACTACCTTCTTGGAGGACGTGTCCTTGGCCACTGTTTGTGGCGCTGGTGACTCGACAGCCTTCTTCGACTTCGGAGGGCCTGAGGGCGACGGAGCCGAAGATGGAGCAGGCTTTGTCAATTTGGCTGGGACATCGGCCATTTTAGATTTAGTTGAAGCCGTAGGTTTCGGTTTCATTTTCGGTGGGACGTCGGCCATCTTTGACGATGTCGCCTGCAACGGTTGCGGTTTCGTTTTCGATACGCGCAATGGCGGCTCCACCGGTGTATCCGTGGCCGGGCCCGAAGGCGGGGCTGGGGATAGCGGTGCAGGGTCGTGGGTAAGGCCGAGTGGCGATCCCGTGACCTGAGCCTGAGGCATGTAATGGTCGGGGCATAGCTCTTCCCCTGAGCTATCTTCCGCGGCCCCATAGACTTCTTAGTCGTCCCCTACCTCCTCGACGTATTCAAGGTCTTGGCCCTGTTCTTCGATGTATTCGTCTGGATCGGGCTCGACCTCCGTCGACGGCGGTGAAATTTCAAGATGATGGCTTCTGCCTTCCTCTGCGGGGTCGTAGAAGATGTCATCGGGTGCCGGAGCCGCTCGCTGGGCCTCGAGGCACGCTGCGCGCCGATGCTTGAGTGTTTTCTTGGACCTGAATTTCGAACAGGCCATGCAGTGGTCCTCGTCGTGGTCCGGCGAGAGGCATTTATTACAGTCTGGGTGCACGTCGATGTGTGGATATTTGGATCCACAGACGGGGCAGCACTTGAACGGAGTCCGTTCCATGATCAGGTCGTCGGGGTCTTGCTGCGAGTACAGGGCCTCGATGTCCGAAGAGTAAAGTACTCCGCAGAATTCCGACACGAAGAGTCGGACGATGCTCGGGACCGATCGCATACAATACCGACGCCAATAGAGAAGGCCTTTTGGCCTTAAGGAAGTAAGTTTTCCGATTCCGACAAGGAGACGTCGAAATCACATCCGAATCCAATGGCGGAAAAAAACAATCTGGGGATGGAGCCGATGCCCATGCGCACTGTAGTCCAGGGGAGGAGCCACCTATCTCGTGATACTTCGAAGACTCTTCCAGGACAACAATGTGCAATCATCCGGACCCAACACTAGGCGGCGATCTATGCAATAGATATGAATTTAGCAGCCCACATGCCTCGAACACTAAAATAGTGGTATAAGAACCACGTCACGAACAATGGTAAGGCCTAGGGCCTTGGGAATCGCTGGGGCTACACTGGACTAACAACAGTTAGGACATGGGAGGCCCACAGGATGCGGGTGCAGTGTCTAAATGCACACGTGTGCACCAATAGAAGTCAATGGGTGCGTAAAGTTAGAAAGTTGCAGATTTGGAAGTCTTCCGACTGGACTAGAACTGAACCACTTAAAACTAGGACACTAGGGATGTAAATCTCTACAGGAGCACCGCAGTACTCGCGTTACCTCACCCACAGGAAGCGGGTGCATAGGTGTCAAAGTGTGTCGGGTTTCGTCGTGGAGTTCTATGGAGCCTTGGAGAAAAGATGCTGCAGGCGACCAGGAGAGAAGAGTCCGGTTGGATCCAAGAGTGGATCGAAGATGTAGAGTACCTGAAAGCAGAGGGGACAGAGTCTGGGTCACTAGCCAGTGACCAGGAAGGAACCAGGCGATGTCGGGTTGCGATCAGGTGATGTCGTGAAGCTTGTCTCCGCTGCCACGTGGACCAGGAGGTGTCGACGACAACTAGGTGCTGGACATGGACTGTCCCACGAAGGCTCTCGCTGTCGGCGGTGTCGGTTCTCGATTCGGAGTCAACAGGCCTTGGCAAATGCAACCCACGCAGAAATCGAAGATGGCTTCTGGATCAGACCAGCAAGGTCTGATGGGCTGCTCCTTTTCAGGGGAGCAATGTCCAGTCTGGAGCAACCAGACCAGCGTTGAAAATTCGAAGGTTCGTCGTCACAGAGGCCACTAGCCAACAGGCTAGTGACCGGACAGACGCGTCAAGCAGGAAAATGCAAAAGGGCCCCACGCAGCACTCGGTGAGTGTGGAGAGGTGATCCTTGGTGCAAAGGATGCTCGGGGCTGGGGCTTCTCAATCCCCAATGCACAGCTTCGAGGGTGCTTCAGGAGCTGCACAGAAAGCACTTCGCTGGCTTTCCAAGATGGCCGGTCCCACGTATTTCGTCACCTTCACGGGTCTCAGCTTTGCTGTGGCTGTGGATAGGGCTGTTGGATGTCTGGAAGTCCGGTTCTTGTCGGTCTCTGTCGTTCGAGCTCCGGCAGGACCAACAACAAAGCAAACCGTTGAGCGCTTGATGGTGCCTGCTTGCACAGGGTGGTCACTCCTTGACCACAAGGGAGATTCTTCAGTCTTCTACTTCGAGTAGGATGTCGAAGGGTCCAGAGTTCCGTATCAGAGTTTCAGTCAGGATTATCCAAAGTCTTGGGACACAGCTCCTACCTTTATTCCAAATCAAGGGGCTGGATTACCTGCTAGGTCCCTCCTATGGGTGGGACCCAGGAAGGGGGTGGTTACACCCCTTTCCCTTTGTCCAGTTTCACGCCAGAGGTTGGGCTGGAGTGCCCCAGCACTGGTTTGAACTGGCCTATGCATGGGACACCTTGTGTGCCCCAGGCAGTGTCTAGTTTCATTCAGCCCTCCCTGCCCCAATCCACTATCTCCTGTCTGGGGTGGTGCTAGCACCTCCCTGTGACAGGAAACCTATTGTCCAGGCTTCCCCTGCCGGAGTTTCGTCCAGCAGCAGGAGGCCAGACTTGTGTCTGTGGCAGCAGCATCCTTTTTGTGATGCTGAGGCTCTGGTTAACTTTAACCGGGATTAATGGAAGTAACGAACAAGTTACTTACCTTCGGTAACGCTTTTTCTGGTAGATACAGTATCTGCCTGTGGAATATCCCCCTGCGTCAGCAGCATCCGGAAATTCTTTTTGTAGCTTCGCGCCGACGTGGACCGACGTCACAGAGGCACGGCATCACGCGCGACTCCGCTGACGTCACCGACCCCATATTAGGCCCACGCCGGCGTGATGACATCAGTTCCGCCCTTTTTTCCGTGCCTTCAAGGCACACGGACGGACGAATGACAGTAGAAAAATACATAGTATACACAGTACACAATGCTCAGATAACACACATAGTGTGAAAACAATGAGGGAAAGCAAAATGTAATAAACATTTCCTTTGAAAACAAATATACAAATATATATATATATATATACAATAAACATGGTATACAAGAGTGGACAAACGGGGAAGCGGGTGGGTCAGTGAGGAATCCACAGGCAGATACTGTATCTACCAGAAAAAGCGTTACCGAAGGTAAGTAACTTGTTCTTCTGATAGATACATCTGCCAGTGGATTCCTCACCTTGTGAATAGATTCCCACAGCAGTCCCCACTCCCGGAGGAGGGTGTCATCTCTTCTATACCAAGAAATCTTGGAGGACAGAGCGCGCAAAGTGGCCGTCCCTCCTCACCTCGGTATCCAAACAATAATGCTTCGCGAAAGTATGGAGGGAGGCCCAAGTCGCGGCTCTGCAAATGTCCTCTACGAGCACACCCCTAGAAAGAGCAGATGTTGCAGACTTACCTCAAGTGGAATGAGCCCTTATACCCTCTGGAGGTTCCTTACCCGCCAGGGAGTAGCAGATCTTGATGCGTAAAATTATCCATCTTGAGAGCGTGCGCTTGTGCACAGATCTTCCTTTCCTGCAGCCAGCAAATCCAACGAACAGCTGGTCATCCAACCTGAACTCCCTTGTCCTGTCCAGGTAGAAGCTCACCGCCCTCTTAGGGTCCAAGCGATGAAGCCGCTCCTCCTCCTTGGAAGGGTGAGGGGGAGGATAAAAGGTAGGGAGGGTAACGGATTGCCCCAGGTGGAAAGGAGTTACCACCTTTGGCAGAAAAGCAGCCCTGGTCCTAAGAACCATTCGATCAGCATGAATGGATAAAAACGGGGGTTTGAACTAAGAGCTTGAAGCTCACTTACCCTCCTTGCCGAGGTAATTGCTACAAGGAAGACTGTCTTGAAAGACAAAAGTCTCAAGGGACACGAGTGTAAGGGTTCAAAAGGTGAACCCATCAAGAATGTAAGAACAAGGTTCAAGCCCCATTGAGGCACAATAAAAGGAGTAGGCGGAAATTTATTGGTAAGGCCCTTAATGAACCGTAAAACAATAGGTGACTTAAACAAAGAGGGCTGGTCAGGCAAACAAAGGAAAGCCGATAAGGCCGACAAATAGCCCTTAATAGTTGCCACCGCAAAACCCTGCTGGGCCAAGGAAAGAGCAAATTGAAGAATATTGGACAAACGAGCCCTTAAAGGGTCAATGGACTTTTCCCCACACCAAGCAACAAACTTTGACCATCTATAGGAATAAATGGACTTAGTGGAGTCACGCCTGGCTGACAAAATGACATCCACCACATCGTGTGGGAGGGAAAAGGAACTCAGGTTGCCCCGTTCAATCTCCAGGCATGACGGTGTAAGGTCTGGAGGTGGGGGTGTAGAACCTGCCCCTCCATCTGGGAGAGGAGATCTGCCCTCTGAGGGAGACGGAGCGGCGGGTGAGAGGAGAGGTGGAGAAGGTCTGTATACCACACCCTTCTTGGCCAATCCGGGGCGATCAAAATGACTTGGGCCCGGTCTTGGAATATCTTCCTCAGAACCCGAGGAATCAAAGGTATGGGAGGAAACGCGTAAAGGAGTTGCGAGTCCCAACTCAACTGATACGCATCCCCCAAGGCTCCCTGCATCGGAAACTGGAGGCTGCAGAATGCCGGGCAGTGAGCATTCTCACGAGTGGCGAACAGGTCCACCTGAGGAGTTCCCCACGTCCGAAAGACGTGACGAACTACCTCTGGATGAAGCCTCCAGTCATGGTCGGCAGAGAACTGCCGACTGAGACTGTCTGCACGAACGTTCAGAACTCCGGCCAGATGATTTGCCAACAGACAAATCTGATGGTCCTGAACCGAGGTCCAGAGACGAAGAGCCTCTCTGCAGAGACACTGCAACCCCACTCCTCCCTGCTTGTTGACATACCACATCGCGGTCGTGTTGTCCATCAGGACCTGAACTGACCGCCCGCGAAGGGAAGGGAGGAAGGCCTTGAGCGCCAGACATATCGCCCATAATTCCAGTAGGTTGATGTGAAGCAACCTTTCTTCTGGAGACCAAAGACCCTTGACCTCCAGGTCCCCCAGATAAGCACCCCACCCTAGAGTGGATGCATCCGTTATCACTGTGGCCACCGATGGAGGAAGTTGAAAAGGCTTTCCTTGTGACAGATTGCCTTCCACGCTCCACCAAGACAAATCCGCTGCAGTCTCTCTGGAGATCCTCACTGACTCCCTGAGATCTCCATTGTGCTGATACCACTGCCTGCGGAGGCACCACTGGAGTGCCCTCATGTGCCAGCGTGCATGGTTGACCAACAGAATGCAAGAAGCCATCAGACCGAGCAGACTTAGGACCTTCAGGACTGGAACAACCGCTCCATTGTAGAATAAAGGAATCATTTCCTGTATGTCGCGAATCCTTTGAGGAGGAGGGAATGCACGACATACCGCACCTATGAACAGGTTGCGCTGGGAGGGCACCAGGTGGGACTTGGGTACATTTATCGAAAAACCCAACCTGTGCAACAACTGAGTTGTCTCCTGCAGGTGATTGAGCACCTTCTCCGGCGACTCTGCTTTGATCAGCCAGTCGTCCAGATACGGGAATACAGGTATCCCCGACCTCCTGAGATGTGCTGCCACCACCGCCATCACCTTGGTGAAGACTCGAGGCGCAGTAGTAAGACCAAACGGAAGGACCGCAAACTGGTAGTGTTGCGACCCAACCGTAAAACGGAGATACTTTCTGTGCGACTCCAGGATTGGGATGTGAAAATACGCATCCTGCAAGTCGATCGACACCATCCAGTCTTCTTCCAGCAGCGCGTGAAGAACCTGTGCAAGAGTGAGCATCTTGAACTTTTCCTGTTTCAGGTAAAGGTTCAAGATCCTGAGATCCAGGATTGGCCGAAGCCTGCCATCCTTCTTGGGAATCTGAAAATACCGGGAGTAGCATCCCTGACCCCTTTCCTGCTCCGGAACCACCTCTATCGCACCTTTTCTGAACAGTGCCAGGACTTCTTCCTGCAGGAGAAGCAGGTGGTCCTCCGAACAATAACCCTGGCAAGGAGGGTAATTTGGGGGAAACTCCTGAAAGGGAAGAGCATACCCATTCCCCACGAGATTGAGAACCCAAAGATCCGATGTAATCAATTCCCAATCTCGTAGGAAATGGGTAAGCCGGCCCCTCACTGGGCCCACACGATCCGGAATGGCGGATCTAGGGCTGCTTTGCTGCGTTGGCAGGGGGCTGGGACGGGAAAGAGGAGGAGATTTGACGGCCTCGAGAACGGGCTCGTTGCTTGCCCCTATAAGACCTGTACAGAGTGTTTTGCTGCTGCTGCGGCTGCTGCTGCTGCGTAGATTTGTAGGATCGAAAGGAAGATCTGATAAATCCTCTAGTACGCCTTCCAAAAGTGCCCCTGGTCTGAAGGCCCAATGATTTGGCTGTCGCCCTGCTGTCTTTAAAGCGTTCTAAAGCAGCGTCTGCCTTCTTGCCAAATAAACCAGATCCGTCGAACGGGAGATCCAACAACGTAGATTGGACATCTGAAGATAATTCACTCGACTTCAGCCACGCAGCTCTCCTCGTAGCTACAGAAGAGCCCATGGCCCTTGCCACAGAGTCCGCCGTGTCCAAACCACTCTGAATCACCTGCCTTGCTGCAGCCTGAGTGTCAGAGATAACCTCCTGGAAGTCTTTTCTATCCTCCTGCGGCAACTTGGGCACCAACTGTTTTACAGTGTCCATAAGGGCGTGAATATAACGCCCCATCAGGCAGGTCGCATTGGTGGACTTCAGCGCCATACTGGCGGAGAAGAAAACCTTTTTAGCAGCCCGATTCTGCTTTCTCGACTCTTTTTCTGCTGGAACCTGAGGAAAAGCTCCCGTTGATCGTTTGGAACAGGCAGCCTGCACCACCAAACTCTCAGGCTGAAGGTGAGTGGATAACAATTCTGGGTCATCAGGAGCAGCCCTGTACCTTCTGGCAACAGCCCTAGACACAGCAGGAGCTGACAAGGGTTTCTTCCAAACCTCTAAAATTGGATCTTTAAGGGCATCATTAAAGGGCAGCAATGGTTCAGTCACAGATGAAGGAGAGTGAAGGACCTCTGTGAGAAGATTTGACTTGAACTCAGCAGTAGGTAAAGCAATGTTCAACAAACTTATTTATTTATTTATTTATATGACTTATAAAGCGCACTATCACCTTGCAGGCATCCTGGCGCTGGAGGCTAAAAAGGGGCGGAACGGAGTTAGGCGGAGCAGAATGGAGTGCACAAGTTAAAGTTGTTTGGGAAACAGCCAAGTTTTGACCCTTTTCCTAAAGGGGAGAAGCTCCGTAGCCTTGCACTTGCAGCCTTCTTAATCACAACGTGGTAAGGAGCCACATCTTTAGAGGGTTCGTCTGGAACTGAAACCAAATGCCACTCAGGGGACAGTTCAAGGCCACTGGCCACTGAAAGATCCTCAAAAGGGTCCTCAGGATCCTGCAGCTCACCCTCCTCCAAATACTCCTCACGATAGTTCTCTTCCTCCATCAGCCTCTGGGCTTCACGCCTCGACCTGTGCTTAACATTCGAAGCCGCCGGATCCACTGTCGGCTCCGTCGAAGTCGGAGCCGGCGCCGAGCCCGACGCCGGACGAGGAAGAATCCCACGACGCCGCTCAGGGTTCGGCATCAAGGATGATGGAATCGGCGGCGTCGACTTCGGCGTCGATGGCTTCGGAGTCGAAGGCCTCGCCGGCGTCGGAAAATGCCAATGCGGCGCCGGATCCGGCATAAAGGACGCAGGAGCATAGGTTTGGGGGACACCCAGACCAAACGCCATCGGACCCGTGGGACCAACAGGAGCCCCAGAGGGGTACATAGCCCTGGAGTAAATACCATACATCGCATTTAGGAAATGTGTCGGATCCTGACCTGGAGCCGGAAAGGCTAGGTACGAACCTCCAGGCTGTTCTTGAGGGCGTGGAGTGGATAAGACGTCGACTTCTTCTTCAGGCTGGTGCACCGGAGTCGACCGACCTTCGGGCAACGGAGCCTCTCCCTCTCCAACCATCTCCCCCTCACCTTCATCCTCCCGATCCGGAGAATGGGATGGAACCGGAGACGGATTTGCTGTCTGCTTCGGCGAACCTGGTGAATTCGCATGCGATGCTTCACCTCCGGCGTCCTGATCTTCCGAAGCCGAAGACACCACTTCTTTCTCAACCAGCTTCTCCTGCGACTTCGGTTTAGAACCCGAATCTTTCCTCAAATGATGACGGGATTCATGAGACCTCTTCTTATGCTTCTTTTTTGAAGATCTCGAAGCATGAGCCGAGGACGAGTCCGAACGCGACCTCGAGTGAGAACTTGACCTCGAGCGTAGAGTCCGCGACCTCGATTTCTTCTTCTCCTTACTTCCTTTAAGCTTTGCAACAATAAGCTTAGCTTCTCTCTCCCGGAGGGCCTTAGGAGTCATCTTCTTACAGGATCGGCAGTCTTCGACATCGTGGTCGGAGCTAAGACACCATAAACAGCATTCATGCGGATCCGTAATGGACATGGTCTTGCCGCATTCTCCACAGGCTTTAAAACCGGTCTTCTTCGAAGACATGTCGAAAGAGAAGACAATGAAACACCAACAACACAAAGTAACAAAGTTACTGCAAAAGCTACGGACGATCCCTAGAAAACCGTTAGCGTCGACGACGCGGAAAAAAGGGAACTGATGTCATCACGCCGGCGTGGGCCTAATATGGGGTCGGTGACGTCAGCGGAATCGCACGCGGTGCCGTGCCTCTGTGACGTCGGTCCACGTCGGCGCGAAGCTACAAAAAGAATTTCCGGATGCTGCTGACGCAGGGGGATATTCACAAGGTGAGGAATCCACTGGCAGATGTATCCATCAGAAATGTCTTCTCCCTCTAGAAGGGTGAATGCTACCCCCGTCGCCAGAATTGGCGAGGGGGTAGTATTCCAAAGCGTATGACACCTTACACGACATGTTTTGATAAAGCCAAACCAAAGATAGCATTTAACCGCGAGGTTCATAATATACAAGAGTATATGGTATGGCAATATCCTGGAACAGCTATAAGGACATGGTTCCGAAAGCTGAAGACAGGCTCAGCTCATGCTAGAGCACCATCACATAAAACCAAGCACTCTGCCTTCAGGATTGTTAAGGCCTGCCATAGGAGTGACTTATAGGTGCATATGTGTCCAGATATAGGTTTAGAAATAGGAATACTATATCTAAGCAAGGGATGATTACACGACCTTGCCCCAGCTGAGTGATCAGCCAGTTGTGTCAGTTTGGATGGCCAGCCAGGGGTGGCAAAAGATATGCTGCAGCCCCTTGTAGGCCTTGGATGCACCTATGCCCTGGGTACCTATAGTACACAATACAGGGGCTCATAAGGTGACCCAATCCCAATTGGTGATGTACCTAAAGTACATGTTGTGAATTTAGAGAGAGAACAGCAGGGTTGTGGGTCTGATTAGCAGGCCCACAGCCACATTAAGTCCAAAACCAGTGAAGCAAAAAGCAAAAAATGGGGTGACCATAGGATAGCAGACCCTACTCTCCGACATGCGTCCCTTTTTTTGCTATTACGTGCACTTCTTAGTGTAATATTCTATGGTCATTCTGTAAATGTGAAGTTTTATTGTTTCTTGGAACACCGCAAAATGTTTGTAGTGTGCACTATGTTTTATATGGGACAGACTCAGTGTACTGCATTGTATGTACAATGGCATGTTATATGATATGTTTAATATTTGTCTATATATACAAAAATTCAAGTGGTTTCTCCTGAAGAAGGCGTGGGAAGTGCCGAAACGCGCGTAGGGTTTGTCATCCTTATCTACTCAGATTCAGTGCCCCTTGTATTATTTTATCATCTGTTGTCCCCTTTTTTTTTTTTTTGGAAACTTTTTATTGAAGTTGCAAGTACATATTACATTCACAAGGTTCCCTTTAGGGTGATAATTCGCCATCTTACATTCTTGCCGCTGTTAATCAAACCGTCACCATTTAGTCATATGAATATTATGTGAGTAATGCATGGGTGCGCCAGATCTTTTGATCATACATCCTTACGTCTGTCTTTGCGCATAATCTTAAGAACCTTCAGCTTTTAGTGCATGTGTTAAAACAATCATCAATATAAAAACATTAAACAGTAGAAAGAGTCATCCTAAGTAGGTACATTTGAAACATCGACATTGGTCTATGTCCGTCCCTCACACCCCACGTTGTGTCATATTAGAATCCACATTGGAGCTGCACAGTGTCCGCCAGGTCAAATGCAGTAATCACCCCCCCGCCATCTATTCGTCTTCCCCTTCAGAGTCTAGGTCTTCTTCTTCTGGCAGTGGTTCACAAAGGTCCCCTCTATAAGTGTTCCACGCTGTCCATACCTTATTCCATTTGCGGGGGCAAGCCCTCATTACATATACTGCTCTCTCGGTAATCATCAGCTTGTCCATGTTGTTCCCCCACCTAGAAGCTGTAGGCAAATCCGGTGCTCCCCACTTTTGTGCAATGTCTCGCTTAGCCACCATCATGGCCAGGGTAGCCCACATCAGTCCATGCCTATTCAAATCATTAGGGTCCCAAATGTTTAATAAGCATTTTCGAGGTTCTGGCAAAATTGAAATCTTAAGCGTTTGCGAGATGGTACGCATAACCTGCCTCCAAAATTCTCGTATGTGTGTGCATTCCCAGATTGTATGATACAGTGTCCCTTCCTCCCCGCACCCCCGGAGACAGAAGGGATGCGGTGCCCGATGTATTCTGTGAAGTAGGGTCCTAGTGTAATAAATACGTTGTATGATTTTCAGTTGCACCAATCTGAATTTTGCTGAGATGCCGACCTCTTTCGGGGAGGCCAGTGCCTCATTCCACTCAGATTCAGTAACCTCTCCTATTTCCCCCACCCATCTACCTTTCAGCATTTCCGTCGGGTCCCCCAGGTTGGTGATCAATTTTTTATATGTGAGGGAAGTAGCGCTTTGTGGCATGAAGTCAGTTAAGAGTCTATCCTCTAGCGGCGAGGATTCTGGTATGTCTGTTCCCGCTGGGATCGCTTGAAGTAGTGCATGTCTTATCTGCACATATCTAAATGTCTCGGTCGGGCTCAGGTTGTATTGTTGTTGTAGTTGCGGAAACTCTATCACTGTGCCTTTGTCCCATAGGTCTCAGATTGTGGAGATTCCAATATTGTCCCACTGCGTGAATCCCTTGCATGATCGTAGGGCCCCCAGTGCTTTTATGTCCCATAGCGGTGTCAGTTTGGTGAGTTTTCCTTGCCATCCTAATCGTTTTTGCGCCATGTGCCAGAGGGCCGTAGTGTGGTGCGTCGGGCCCAGTAGTCTCCGTACCTGCGGCTTGTTATATAGTACTGCAAGCATACATTCCGACCCCAGTTGCGACCAGTCAGCTTTGTATGCTGGGTCGGTCCTCGGAGCATGTATCCATTGATTTATCGTTTTAAGATGTGCTGCCCAATAATATAGCTGTATGTTAGGCAGAGCTATGCCTCCTTCATACCAGCTCCTTGTCAACTTGTCATATGCTATACGCGCCGGGCCATTGTTCCAAAGCAGGTTTGAGACCAGTGCCGCGACTTGTTTGAAGTATCTCGGTTCCACAAGATATGGGGTATTCTCCAGCACGTAGAGGAACCTGGGAAGTGCCATCATTTTATAGAGCGCTGCCCGCCCCAGGAGAGTCAGCGGCAAAGCTGCCCAATGTTTAACATCCGCCCGAAGGCGTTCTATGGGTGGCTTCAAGTTTTTTTCGAAAAAGTCAGCTGCGTTATTCGCAATGACAATGCCCAGATATTTAAAGGAGTCTCTTGTTAGCTTCAGGGGGCAGTTCTCCTGCAGCACCGGGTCCGGACCGTGCAGTGTGTATACCACCGATTTAGACCAGTTCAGAGTATACCCTGATGATTTACCGTGTGTGTTACATAGATCCAGTAGCGCTGGGATTCCGCTTTCAGGCTCTACCATATAGATTAGCATGTCATCCGCATAAAGGGATAGTCTATCTTCCCATCCATCTTCCCATGTGATCCCTTTTAGCAATGGTGTAGTTCTGATTAGGATTGCCAGTGGTTCTATCACCAGAGCGAAGAGCAAGGGTGATAGCGGGCATCCCTGCCTAGTCCCTCTGCCCAGTGGGAATGTCTGCGAGATGTGGCCATTTGCTACTACCTGTGCCACCGGCTTCGTATAAAGTAATCTCACCCAGGCTATAAATTTCGGTCCAAAATCCCTACGTCTTAACACTGCAAACAGATATTCCCATTCCACCAGATCAAAAGCCATTTTGGCATCCAGGGAGAGAATAGCTGCCTTTTCGGGGATAAGGTGCGCTCGTGCCAACACCCCATGGATTCGCCTGAGATTCAGAGTTGTACTTCTGTGAGGCATAAATCCTGACTGGTCAGGGTGTATCAACGACTGTAGGTGCTGTATCAAACGGGTAGCCAGCAGTTTCGCTAGCACCTTAGCCTCCACATTAATCAGGGAAATGGGGCGGTATGAGGAGCACTGAGACGGAGGTTTGCCCGGCTTTGGAATGGCCACAATCGTGGCTGTGCGTTGGTCCAATGGTAGTATTGCCTTATCCAGGCATTCCATATACATTTTCCACAGTGGCTTACTCAGTGTTTCTGCCCGCGATTTGTACCACTCTAAAGGTATTCCATTGGGACCCAACGCTTTACCTGAGTGTAGTGCCTGAAATGCTAGTTGAATTTCGTCTTCTGTCGGGTCTAATTCTAATTCCTGTACCGCCTCTTGAGCGAGCTTGGGGATGTCAATGTGTTCAAGCGCGAGCATTGCTTCTTGAGCAGTAACCTCACGCTCAGGGGTGTATATTTCTTGGAAGTGACGCGCCAAGGTGCATACTATGTCTTCCGGGTGTGTCTGTAATTGACCATCGTGTGAGTATAGTCGCTGTATACCTTGATTACCTCCCCCCCTCTTATCTAGCCAAGCTAGCATTTTCCCGGCTTTGTCTCCTACATCGTATACCCTGTTAGCTGTACCTGTGATATGACCTTGGACTGTCACCGTGAGATGGGCCCGATGTTGTTGCTGCCGTAATTGTAGTGCGTGTGCTGTTTCTGGTGAGGGGTCAGCCATGTGAGCAGTGTTTGCGGCGTGGAGTGCCACCTCCAGCTCCATGAGGTCCCTCCTGCATTCCCTTTTATGCCCCGTTATTGCTGCCATTGCTCCCCCCCGCAGGACCGTTTTGTATGCCTCCCAGAGTACTGAGGGAGAGGACACCGATCCCGTGTTTTCCTCAAAGTAGCGTGTGGTCACTAATTGAAGTTCCTTCTTGATCTTCGGGATGGTGAGGTAGTTCGGGTATATTGGATAAATTCTCGTACGTCTCTTTTCTTTTGTGGTAAGTGATAGAGACACCGGTGAGTGATCAGAGATCCCTCTGGGCAGGATGTCAATTTTGTCTATCCTTCCCATTCCTGCCCCTAGGAATAGAAAGTAGTCAATGCGGGTTAAGCTATTGTGTACAGCGGAGTAGTATGTATATTGTGCCTCCGTGGGGTGTAAATGACGCCACACGTCCGTAATGCCCAGTGCCTCTAGGAATCCCGGGAGAGCTGGAATCCCTCCATGTCGTTCTCTAGTGGGAAACATGTCTAGCGTTGGATCTATTATTGCATTGAGGTCGCCCCCTATGATCGTGTCTCCCTCCGGAAGGTCTAAAAGGAAGCTGCCTAGCGCAGGCAATGCCACAGAGTGGAGTGCCGGGGGGATGTAGACCGATACTACGTTGAGGGGCCTCCCTTCCCACTGCCCATGTAGTGCCGCGAAACGACCCTGATCGTCCGTTTTGCGGTGTAGCACCATGAAGGGTGACGTCTTTCATGAGTATCCCTACCCCTCGGGAGCCAGACGTGAACTCCGCATGTGCCGCCATGACATAACCACGTCTGTCTAGCGCCTTGCATGCTGGTCCCGTGAGGTGCGTTTCCTGTAATAAGACCAAGTCAGGGCCTTGGCGTTTGATTGCTTGTAGTACCAGCCCCCGCTTTATTTTATCTCCCAACCCTCTGACGTTCCAGGTAAGCAGTCGCAGGGGGGGCACCTCAAGGGTCGTACGTGTACCCTCAGTGGGTGTAGTGTGCAGTCGGTGGGCCATTGGATCGCCTGTGCAGTGTTCTGTATGACATAGGACTGGCTTCGGTGTACATAGATTGTTCAATGTTGAGATGTAGAGGTAGCAAAGTGTCCAGTGCAGTCCTGCATCATTCATTGCTAGCAATGACCGCCAGGACTACCAGCCCTTGCGAGGATTCACTGTAGTTGCTACGCTTCAGTACGGTGCAAGGGAATCGCCTAGTGTCCTGTGCGTTCGTGTACCCTACAGTGTGAGTGATGACTGTGAACAGTAACAATAACTGTGTAACTCCCCTTCCATCCCCCCTCCCTGCTCCCCTGCGCCACGGACAAACCCCCACCCGTTTCCCCAACTGTGCAGAGTGCTTTATCCCATCCCAAACTATCTTACTTGCTTGCTTGTGGGGTTGGTGAGTCCCCTACAGGCACCGGCTCCGCCCACCTTACTTCACTTCACCAGGTCCAGGTCCATCGCCCGTGTCCGGCCCCTCCCTCCCATGGTCTAGCTTTAGATGGTGCCCGGCTGACCAGAGTCAATTGGAGTTTGTTCCACGTCGGATTCTGTTCCCGCTGAGTTCTCTCGCTGAGTCAATTGGTCGGTCTGCCTGCCTGCTTGGTCACCGTTACGATGGTTTGGCCGATCTCTGTGCGATCGGCGGGGCTGCCCCACCTGTCTCCATCCGTCAAGCCAGTCCTGCGCCACCTCCGGCTTGTCGAAGAACCATGTCTTCCCGTTGGCCACGATTCGTAATTTAGCAGGGAACAACATCGAGTATGGCAGTTCTCTGTCTCGCAACATCTTTTTCACCTCTGTAAATGATTTCCGGCGTCTGGCTACTTCCGCCGTGTAATCTGGAAAAAAGGCCAATGTTGAGTTCTGAAGTTTAATGGGTGGTGAGACTCTTGCCGCTTGTAAAATTGCATCCCTGTCCCTAAAGTTGAACAGTCTAGCCAGCACAGGCCTTGGCGCCGCTCCTGGTTTGGGTTTGCCTCCGGGCACCCTGTGCGCCCTCTCCACTGAGAAGAAGTGCGACAGCCCTTTAGGCTGGAGTTTAGTTTTAATGAGATCTTAAACGTAGAGGTCCATAGCTCTCTTCCCTTCCGTCTCCGGAAGACCAAGGATGCGTATATTGTTTCTTCGGGAACGCCCTTCCTGGTCGTCCAGCTTGTCCTGTAGTTGTCGAGTGACCTTCTCCATACGTTCCATAGCTATTTGCAGTTCCGAGGTGTCCTCTACGAGCGATTTCGTTACTACTTCCACTTGTGACACTGTCATTTTTTGAAAATCAGCGCGCAGCAGAGTAACCTCGGAGGAAATGGAGCCCACTGTTGTTCTTACTTCGGAGAGGGTTTTCATGATGTCTTCTAGTGTGACTTTCTTGGTACCCTCTGCTTCCTGATTGGCACCCGTGGAAGTTCTTCCATTCACTTGCGATTGTCCCTGTTGGCCGTATGCAAATTTATCCAATTTGGCTTGCGTTAATCCACTCCTAGGTCCCCTGTTCGCCATGACTCGCTTTCGGGTAATGGTCTCAGTTCCGGCGATCCTTATGGCCACTGTGTCGCTAGTATATTTTCTTGCTTGTCGTGGTCCAGGGGGGGGGCAGTTCGACTGCAAGGCAAGGGGGAATCCCCCGCTTCGGAGATTTAGGTACCTGGCTCACAGGGGCCTTCCGCCCTATTATTCCGGTGCTCGCCGTGGACAGCGCTCTATTGCGTCACCCCTCGTACTCCGCCACCCCTTCACCGGCCGTGCAGAGCGTTTGCGGCACGTGCCTTCGCGACTGTGGCCCGCCAATGTCCTCTGTGGCCGTGCTGGGTGCTCGTGGCCTGTGGCGCTGCCAATCGTAGGTTCTTGCTGCGTCGTGCCGTGCCGTGCCGAGGTGCGCTCTGGCGGCGGTTACCTCCGTGTGTGCTCGCAGTCTCTCTTGGTGTAGCCGAGGTCAAGCCTCCCCCCACTCGAGTGTGTGCCGCACTCACAATGCTCGGCTCTCTCCGTCTTTTGTTGGTGAGTTCAGGCGCATCGGCCCCACAGTATCCCGCTCCTTTCCAGAACTTGTCTCCCTAATTGTCTGCTCGACCTGGACCAACACCACTGTCTCCGCTGGCCCCTCTGAATGTCCCCTCGTCTTCACTGTTCTTCTCGGGACCCCGGGGGGACCTGTAGGCAGCCCCGATGTCCCGCTCCACGTGTGGCTTTTTATGTCTCAGCCGAGGGCGGAGGGGTGCTATGTAGTCGGTCACTGCTTCGCCTCTTCCTCTTCAATTTCCCACGAGGAGATCTTACCTCCTCCGGGGCAGGCGCAGGCACGGCGGCCGCCGAGATGTTCCGGCGGTACCTCCAGGCGTCAGTGAGCGTCTCTGTCGGCCTGTTCACCGGTGGTAGTACAGGAGTCCCTTTGTGGCGCTGGGTCGCCCTTCACGTTGTTTTAGGCAGGGGGGGGGGGGGGGGGAGGGGCGGGGGATGCCCCTGGGACCAGCCCGGTCAGCCCTCACTTCCGCCGGGATCGGCGAATCACTAGAGGCCGGTGCTGCACTCCGGCCGAAGGCCCAGCGCCGCCGAGGCACAACGATGCAGTTCTCGGCCTCGGATGAGCGCCGGGGTGGGACCGGACGATGCCGCTCTTCCACCGGACCCGGTTACCGCTTCTTCAGGTAGGGAAAGATTCGGATAAATATATCGGATTTCACTAAAGGCCGTGCTGCCTCAGGGAGCTCACACTTCACGCAGCCGCCATTCTCGGCTGCTAGCCACGCCCCCCTTGTCCCCTTTTTTTGAAAATGTATGTAACGATTGAATTTTAACTATGATCAAATTGTGTTTGGTTAGGTAACTTGTTGTAATGTTCGTTTTAAAATCAAGATATATATATATATATATATATATATATATATATGGATGAACTAAATAACACCTTCACTGCGGCGGCTATTCCGCCGCTGCGCTAAGGGGGCGGGGGGCAGCGCGGCGTGCCCATGCTTGTGACGGAACCGCTCCGTCACCAGCCTCGGTTGAGCTGTGCTCATGACGGAGCGGTTCCGTCATGGCCCCCGCCCGCTCAATAGAACGCGCCGCGCAGGCGTGAAATCAGCGCCACGCAGGCGCGTCGAGCGGGCCATGACGGAACCGCTCCGTCATCAGCAGAGCGCAACCGCGTCTGATGACGGAGCGGTTCCGTCATCAGCGCGGAAGAAGTTAAAATGAAATGTTTTTAACTGTTTTTTCGTTTGTACACTGAGTTTCTGTCTTTTAACCCGAATGTGTGAGACCTGATTTCAGACAGGTGTTAAGTTGCCTAGGAATTGTTACCACTTAAAGTATTGTTTCCCTGTCCTAGGAACATCTAGCAGACTCAGGGGGTCCCTTTTTGACAAATTTGGTTTCCTATACTGATTAGATTTATTTAAATGTTGTACGCCCTTTAATAGGACTTACCACATGTGAGTTCATTTCTGAAAACAACCCTAGGGCCACCTCGAGCTTTCCTAGAGCACCAGCCAACACTGAATGCTGAATTGGGACTACTCTTTAACCACTTCGGTGCTCAGGTCGGCTGACATGCTTCCGGCTCGTCCAGGAGAAGAAAACAAGTTACTTACCTGTAACTACGGTTATCCAGTATTGGTATCTTTCATAGATTCACATGCCTGAATCATTCCCCGTCGACGAGGCGGGAGTCCCACGGTAAATAAAAAAGCAGTGCAAAAAGCACTTTGTAGTAGTAGTAGGCCCTAGGAATAGGCCTGAGGCCTAAATTATAGTAGCCTATCTACCTCATTATGTAAAAAAGACCAAAGTCTTTGCTCCAACCAATCAGCTCACAGCACCCTCTAGAACCCTCTCTGCAGAGCCAGCTCTCCTCAGATTTTCGTAGCACAAGTGGGAACAAGTATCCCAATCTTAGAGAACTGACTCTCCGGGGAGGAGGGTGGGTGCATGTGAATCTATGAAAGATACCAATACTGGATAACCGTAGTTACAGGTAAGTAACTTGTTTTCTTATCCAGTATTGGGGTATCTTTCATAGATTCACATGCCTGAATCAGAATAGCAAGCAGTAAACCTGGCAAAGTCGGTTGCGGATGGTGGGAGACTTATTGTAGTGCACCCCCATGAATGTACCGTTAACAACCAACAATCGCCTAGAGATTGACCTATTAACAAGTCATCTTCCGAACCAACATAGAAATCATGCAATTTCCTACAGGAAAGGAACCTTAGTATCATGGAAACTCAGTATATGATAACATATGTCTGTATATCATAAACAACAACTTGAATTGTATGTACTTTTTCAGAAATAAGCCAACATTAGAACCTGAATGTATGGAAACATGTGGCGTAAAAAACGGTTTGGCCCACTGCCGCATCATTCTGCTTTGCTGATTGTAGGCAGTAATGTTTTGTAAACGTGTGGACATTCTTCCATGTCGCAGCACGGCAACTGTTTTCAAGCGTCACACCTGCAAACAAAGCTGCAGACGCTGCCACAGCTCTTGTGGAATGAGATCGAACAGACCTTGTCAATGGTCGGTTAGCCTTAATGTGACAGAACTGGATGGCAGAGGCTATCCAGCTAGAAAACGTAGCTTAAGTGACCACTATAACCAATGTAATCCGGCCATAAGTCGCAAACAGATGATCTGATTTTCTAAAAGTCTTGGTTCTCTGGAGTAGAAGTTTAAGCATCTTTTGATGTCTAAAGAATGCAATGTTCTGTCCGCTGGGGTTGAAGGATTTGGAAAGAAAACATGCATGTCCTTAATCTTACAGGTTCGTTAGAGTGAAATTGTGTCGGTACCCTAGAAATGAACCCAGGATTCGACCAAAGGGTGACATAGTTCCGAGGAAAATGTAAAAGTGAGGTGTTCCTTCTAGTGAAAGCTTAGATTTCACGAACCCTTTTTTCCAAAGTAAGAGCCAGTAAAAGAGCAACCTTCCAGGTGAGGAATCTGAGAGCTGGTTTATGGATCAGCTCAAATGTACACTGCATCAGCTGCACTAGCAATGCAGAGTGCTCACCCTGGGAGGGCGCTCGCACTGGAGAGAAAGGCTCGGAAAAGCCCTTTCATAAACTGTCTGACAAGCGCCGAAGAGCAGAAAAAAGAAATTTTTTAACTTTTCCTAATTCTGGAAAGAGCAGCAAGACACATTTTGTTTGTTGAAGAAAAACTAAGCCCAGACTTGGCTAGAAGAGCAGATAATGGAGAACTTGTTCTGCAGTAACTGTAATTGAGTGAATGGCTATCACCTCACACTAACCGCAAAATCGCTTCCATTTGAGGCGAGAAGCCTTGATTGTGCCTCGGGCACGAGAATTTGCCAACATTTCACAACAGTTCTTTGAAACGTTGATGCCCTTGAACTCTAATAAATGATAAGCTGTGCGTGCAATAGTAATGACTGTGGATCCGGACGAACCACTTGATCTCCGTCCCCTGCCAATATCGTAGGCCCAAGCCACAGCCGAATGGGCTTGTCTATATATAAACAATAGCAGACGTTCCGAGAACCAAAATTGGCCAACGGGGTGCAATCTGAATCAGATGGTAACCTTGCAGCTTCATCTTGCAGAACACCTTCGGAACCAATGGTATTGGGGGAAAACTCATACGCACAAACCCCTGACCCTAGCATGGACAGGGCATTCCCTCTTGATTCCTGTTAAGGAAACCTGCTGGCATAATATAGGCCGTCCTTGTTCTCTCTGAATGCAAAGGGATCCCGTGCCAGATTAACCCAAACTTGGAAAAACTGGGTTACCTGTCCCTTTCCCGGCGTCCACTCGTGACAGTCCGACTGAGACATGCTCAGAGCATTGTAGAGAGCCCTGACATGTGCGGCTCTCAAGACATCTTGTGCAATGCAACTCCTTCGCACAAATCCTGAACCTCGTGCGAGAGCATAGCAGATTTTGTTTCTCCTTGTGTATTGATATAATACATGCGGATGGTGTTTGCGGTCTGTCCTGGCACAGACGAACCCTCAATCCTCAAGAGGAATGCTAGGGGGGACAGAACAGCGTTGTGGAGCTCAAGCCTGTTGATCTACTGTTGTCGTCTTTGAGACTATGTTCCTCGAATTCTGCAAATCCTGCTGATGACCTTCCCATCCTTCCATGGAGGCATCAATCGTTAAAATTAACCCTGGAATGGTTTGCAGGAACGTGCGACCCTGGGCTATATTCTCTGTCTGCGACCAGCAATGTACAGGATTGATCATGCACGGCGTAACCTTGATGGTATCGTCGAACGAACCCATAGGTTATTGATCTTGAAACTGTAGTTCTATCTGAAAAGGTGTCATTTTGAGCCCTGCTAATGAAATGAGATGTATCGCTGAAGAGCACATCTTCAGGAACGAAACAAACATTTGAACTGAAACTGACCTTATGAAGTTAACCTTGCCCATTTTTGAAAACACAACTGTTGGTCGTGTGACAAGAATGCTTTGTTGTGGATTGTGTCTAAACCTGATCCGAGAAAATACATTTACTTGGAGAGGACCTAACTGCAATTTGCTGTCGTTGAGAATCAGCCCCAGAGAAAAAATGAGATGGGTACATCTACTGTGGCAATCCTGATTTCATGTTCAGAAGGACCTGTAAGCAGCCAATCGCCTAGACAGGGGAACACTTGCATTCCTCAAGATCTCAATGTTGCTGCCACTAGTACCAAGTACTTCGTGAAAGGCTCCTGGTGACGATCTCAGCCCAAACGGGAGCACTACGCACCTATAATGGGCGGCAGCCGCGTGAAAGCGAAGATATTCGTGCTGTTTGGGATGGACAAGTATGTGGAAATTCGCACCCTCTCCATCCAGAGAAGCCATAAAATATCCTTTGTTTAAATAACAAGTGTTATGAAAAACGAGGGGGAGGGGGACCCCTGGGCGGAGTAGGATATGGCTGATTGATGAATTCCAGGGAGTGGCCATTGGTTACTAGGTTTAGAATACATTGGTCCGATATAGTTCCTTGTTGCTTGGAAACAAAAACCTGAAACCTTCGGGAGAAAGTAGACAGACTATCTACGGAAAGATGCCTGGCTGCAAGACTATACTGAGATTGATACTGTTCATCCGATTGGGTTTGGTATGTTTCTCTTGATGAAAACCCCTTTATTCCGCTTCTCTGAAAGATCCGCGCCCATATTGAAGGGTGCTTAATGATCGTGCATTATCAGTGCCCGGTTTTATAACTAAGGGGGCTTCATTCAAATGTTTAGCAAACCGACAACTCTTCATCATAGGCCATGCCTAGAAACTTCGCTCAGGGCTGAAGGTAGCGGCTTTAAGCCATTCCTGGCGTGCACCTTCCAACAGAATCTTTCCTGCATCCAGCCTTCGGTTCTCAGGAATGAGGTCATTGAAATTCGCTATGTCCAACCACATTGGACGATCATAAAAACCGATGAAGGATAAAAGATTGTCAGCTCTACTAGAGGCCACTGCCAAAGTAGAGAAATTAGTTTTTTTTTTTTTTTTTTTTTTAATAAGGTTCAGACGACATCCTTCTTTGTAAGGCGGTGTGGAGATAGGTATTGCAGGATTTTAGATTGCTAATGAACAGTCTGTGAAGTTACTTAATCTGGTCGAACGATGGCCTATCAGATCGGAGGGGCTGCTAGTAGGTATACATAATTTCTATTCTATGCGCAGAAACACTGCTGGAATAGACTTAGTCTATTACAAGGACCACTCTCGTGATGCATACCTCCTCGAAACCATGAAGGATATATTCTGTTTGCCTGTAGCTGGCAGTCATAATCTAGCTGCTGCCCACTACATTAAGAATATATATGATGCTCTTACCGCTGAAGCCATCTCAGCCAATCTCATCATAGACTTTGTCGTAGACATGGTTATGTAAGCGGGGTAATTGCAGACTAGCACGACGTCATAGATGACCGTCATGAGCAACCCTTCTAAACGAGGCTGTCAGACGACAGCCATATACAATGCCATTGAAGATTAAGCATTCATAAGTGAGGGCATCCGTAGATGAGGGTAACAAATGGGGCCATTTGCCCTTCGTAGATGAGGCCATCGGTAGATGTGGCCATCGGTAGATGCGGCCATCGGTAGATGCGGCCATCGGTAGATGCGGCCATCAGGAGATGAGGCCAGTGGTAGATAAAACCACTGAGACAGAGCCATTGATAGACTAGGTCATAGGTAGACGAGGCCATTATTAGACACGGCCATTGGCATACAAGGCCATCATTCAAGCAAGCCCTTTACAGAGGAAGCCATTGGCAGACGAGGCCATAGGTAGACGAGGCCATTGTTAGAGAATGATGCTGTCATAGAAGACAGTCATAGCAATACCATCATAGATGAGGTTAAAATAGGTGATATCCTCCGTAGATGAGGCACTCATAGATGAGGCAATTGAATGATGGTCAGCCATAGATGATACCATGCATAGATGATGCCATGTGTATTGTAGACCATGCACAAATGAGGCCATATGTATATGAAGCTACCTTGATAAGGCTGTCATAGATGTCCGTCGAAGCTAGGCATTGCCATTGTAGATGACACTATCAAAGATCAGCAGTCATAGAGATGAGGCCGTCATCAATGTGCGGCCGTCGTCGACGACCGTCGTAGACGAGGCCCGTCGTCGACGACCGTCGTAGACGAGGCCCGTCGTCGACGACCGTCGCAGACGAGGCCCGTCGTCGACGACCGTCGTAGACGAGGCCCGTCGTAGACGAGGCCCGTCGTAGACTAGGACCGTCGTAGACGAGGCCCGTCGTAGACGAGGCCCGTCGTAGACGAGGCCCGTCGTCGACGACCGTCGTAGACGAGGCCCGTCGTCGACGACCGTCGTAGACGAGGCCCGTCGTAGACGAGGACCGTCGTCGACGACCGCCGTAGACGAGGCCCGTCGTCGACGACCGCCGTAGACGATGCAGTCGTCGACGACCGTCGTAGACGAAGCCGTCGTCGCTGATCGTCGTAGACGACCGTCGTAGACGAGGCTGTCGTCGACTACCACCGTAGATGAGGCGGTCGTCAACAACCCCCGTAGAAGAGGCCATCATCGACGACCATCGAGGAAGAGGCCGTCGTCGACGATCATCGTAGATGAGGATCAGTTTGGTGAGGCAGTAATATTAGAACATGGAGATATTTGTTATATACTCCTAATGTCCGGTCAAAAGGTCGTCCCTGATGTAGTGTCAGGGTTGAAAAAGGGAGTTGTATCCTCAGTTAGAAATGCCTATAAAGACTCAAGGTGAATCTTATGGCTTTAATGCGCGCCCTCAGTAGGCTCCTGGCGCGACTTCTCCCTTCGACCTCACCTCATCCTCCTCAGAAGTGGCAGGTTTTTATGCGCGCCCTCAGTAGGCTCCTGGCGCGACTTCTCCCTGCGACCTTTCCTCATCCTCCTCAGAAGTGGCAGGTAAAAGTCTCTGACCCAAAACGGCCTCAACTCTTGAAGAAAAGGTTAGACATAAATCATAGTCTATTACCTTGGTTACTGCCATTCTGCCATAGTACCGCCTTAATTGGGTCAGAGAAATGAAGTATGTAATCCAAAAAGAAGTAAAACTGAAGAAAAAACTGAGCAGAGCTCAGGGAGACTCCCTTCACCCACGACGTGCGGTGAAAATCTGAGGAGAGCTGGCTCTGCAGAGAGGGTTCTAGAGGGTGCTGTGAGCTGATTGGTTGGAGCAAAGACTTTGGTCTTTTTTACATAATGAGGTAGATAGGCTACTATAATTTAGGCCTCAGGCCTATTCCTAGGGCCTACTACTACTACAAAGTGCTTTTTGCACTGCTTTTTTATTTACCGTGGGACTCCCGCCTCGTCGACGGGGAATGATTCAGGCATGTGAATCTATGAAAGATACCCCAATACTGGATAAGAAGGCAAATTTCTCCTCGGGAGTGGGCTGTTTGGAAAACAGAGAGGCATCGGGGAAAGGAAAGGATTTTCCTTTCCTCCGATGTCTCTGAGTATTCCTCATGTACGATCACCAGGAATGCCCACTATGCAATGAGTGAATTTTTAGTAAGTGTGGTGTCAAAACAGCAGCATGTGTAGTTTGTTTTTGGAGCGTGACATTCTTTGCAATGTCTTTTGCGGTGTCTTATGTGTAATTTCCTTTTCTTTTTTTAATGGGATAATGTTGGTCCTTGCTGTGTCTGTGCAGAGTAGGTGGTGAGTCTACCTCCTTCTGACAAGTGAGTGGTATAATTTTGGAGTATATAGGTGTTTGTGATAAAGCCACATTTTGTTTATTAGTTATTCTACAAAGTGTTTGTTGTTGACTTGTTTGACACGTTACCTTTGTTAGTAATGATTATGGCTAGCCGCAGAATTACTGCTCAGCAGGTGGTTGGTATGCTTTTTTAATCTTCCTCTGAGCTGGATTATGAGACTGACAGTGCGTCTGAGGGAGAGGAGGGAGGGGACGATTCAGGCAGTGAGTTGTCTCTCCACATGGAATCACCAGAATGATGAATATACTGTCGGTGCAGATGAAGTGCCTGTTTTAGAGGAGGGCACTGATGTGCCGATGGTGCAAGAGGCATCTGGATTGCAGTCTGGGGCTGCAAGGCTTCCCATTGAAAATGCTGGACTCTGGGTTGATCCAAACATGGTGCAGCCGGTGTTGCCTGCCTTTACTGGTGAAGCAGGGTGTAGAGTGAATTGTGACATTTTTTTGCCTATACATTTATCAGTTTATGGATGATGTATTTTTGGCTGAGATCGTTGAGCAGACTAATTTGTATGCAGAGCAGTATTTGAGGGACAACAGTGAAAGACTTAGACCCTACTCTAGAGTTACTCGGATGACTCCCACAAATCTGGAGGAGATGAAGATGTTTTTGGGTTTGACTTTTTTGATGGGTTTGATAAGGAAGGCGTTCATTGCTTCACATTGGTCTACTAGTCCAGTGATGGCAACGGCCATATTTCCTGCAATTATGAGTCGTGATCGGTATTTACTTGTGCTTCGTATGTTGCATTTTGTTAATAATGCCTTGGCGTTGCCATGAGATCACCCTGACTGTGACCGTCTTTTTCGAATTCGACCTGTTCTTGATCACTTTGTAGATCGATTTTCAGAGATCTATACTCCAGGGAAAGAAATAGCTATTGATGAGTCTTTGGCCCTGTTCAAGGGTCATTTGGTTTTTAGACAGTAAATTCCTAGCAAGAGGGCACGTTATGGAATTAAGCTGTATATGTTGTCTGAGAGTAGGACAAGATTGGTCTATAATTTCCGGGTGTACACTGGTAGGGATTCCACTATTGACCCCCTGGTGGTCCGTCCACTTTTGGAGTTTCAGAGAAAATTGTGTGGGATCTTGCCAGAGGACTGTATAAAAGAGGCCACCATTTGTACCTTGATAACTTTTACACTGCTGTGCAATTGTTTAAGGAATTGCTCAAAGTGGACACTTTTGCTTGTGGCACAATCCACTCTAACCGTAAAGGTTACCCAAAAAAGCTGGTTTGCAAAAAGCTTCGGAGGGGACAGTGCAGTTCCTTGCGTAGTGATGAACTACTATCTGTGAAATTTGTGGACAGGAGGGATGTGTACATGCCGATTACCATCAATGATGAGAGTACTTCACCTGCGGCTGTTTGGGGAAAGATTGCTGAACTGCGCAAACCTGTGTGCATTTTAGACTAAAATAAACACATGGGTGGTGTTGATAGAGTAGATCAGAGGTTGGAACCTTACACTGCTATTCGTAAGGCTTACATTTGGTATAATAAGTAAGCCATCCATCTCTTTAATTTAGCAACTTTCAATGCTTTTGTTTTGTACAAGGAGTGTTCTCCTGCGTCAGTCAAAGTTGACTTTTGTTCAGTTTCAGGAGTCTGCGATAGGCAGCCTTGTTGTTGTGGTGTTGTATGGCGTTTTAGATTCCGAATTGATTTTACAGATTCAAGCCCTTATATAGGTACAATTCTTGTTACCCTTATATAGGCATAAGAAATCCAGTCCTTTTTTAGGAATAGGCCATGCTACCCAAATACAGGCATGGCTACTTCCATCCATTCACCAAACGTCACAACGATTTCTTGGAAAACCAGCTTAAGCCGTTAGGGACTTCCCCCTGCTTAAATATTGATTTCTCCAAGAACTCAGTTACTTTACAATGAACACGATTCCCCAGGGGTTCATTCATGACGTTCATGTGCCCGACTTTACGTCAACTATGGCATTCCTAAATACCTTCAAGGTATAAATATACCTTCACTTGCTATAGCAAGATACGGTGGTTCGGAGCAGTTCGAAGACCTACTTGCCCGACGTAGCTCGCTACAGCAAGTGCCGAAGGAAGCCGACTCTCCACCTGACGCACTGATCATAAAGCTGCCCTCCTCTGCTGAGAAATCCAGTTCCAGTGTTTCTGACTCCCCTTGCGAGGTGTTGGGAAATCAAGTCCCGAAACAGAGATACCAGACCTCCTTCATTCTAAAGTTATGAAGCAGACTAGAACCTAGAGAAACCTTTGGTAGATTCTTGGCAAAACTAAACCTATGCAAAAGACCATATGTACTTCTTCCCACGTACTAGACCTAGGTTAGGTACATTGGGGTAGGCGTATTTTAGAAGCACCAGTTGAGTATTTTAGTCTATGTTATTTATGTATGTATTTTTATATGGCTTAGAAACCATACAATACTCTTACAGTATTATTTCATATTACTGTTTACGCTGTACGCATTATACTTTGCATTCTGTCTAACGATTGTAGCAGTTCACCTCTCTTGCATGAGAAAGAAGACTGTTCAACAAACCTTTTTTATTGAAAACGCCCGTCTCACGATTTCTCAGCAACTCTGTAGAAACGAAGCATGCACGATTGACTGAGTGAACTACTGATCTATTGTTTCCACGACTCGGAGATAAGTTCTTATTCTTGGGAAACCAAGTTGTCATGTTTGTGCGGTTGTCAGAAACTAATCCCTTCTTGTGAATTCGATAAAGTTTCTAGTGACCTCTGAGCTAGCTGGTACTCACTATTAAGTTTAGTATATTCGATAGAGACCTATTGACTTTAAGTCCTACGTCAAATCTATAGGATATATTATTCCAATGCGCAGAGCCGATTGGGAATATAGGAACTACACTACAGTGGAACAGGCAAGAGTTCCTAGAGTTGGAGTGGTGGAGGATGTGGCTACATTGAAAGATCGCCACTTTCCTGATTTAATTCCTCCCACGCCCCCAAAAAATCCCTGTAAGAGATGTAGAGTCTGCTTGCGAACAGGTGTGCGGAAGGAGAGTCGTATGCACTGTGCCGATTGTCCTTCTAATCCTGGGCTGTGTGTGCCCACATGTTTCAGATTGCATCACACTCAAAAGAGTTTTTCGGAGCAACCGTGAGTCTAATAGTGTACTGCCTGTTCTGTATGGTTTCATATAGTTGTTCAGTTTAACGTTTGGCAATATAATTATGTTTTTAGTTACTGCTGTTGATTTTGTAGTTATAGTTTTGTATTTAGTTGCAATTGGTTTGTGTTTTCTTTCTTGTTTTAAAAAAAAATTATGACGGTGTGCGTGGACTGGCGCTTGTCTGGCGGTGTGCGTGGCTGGCGCTTGTCTGGCAGGGTGCGTGGATTGGCGCTTGGCTGGCGGTGTGCGTGGACTGGCGCTTGTCTGGCGGTGTGCGTGGCTGGCGGTGTGCGTGGATTGGCGCTTGGTATACATGGATTTGCGCTTGGCTGGCAGTGTGCGTGGATTGGCGCTTGGCTGGCGGTGTGCGTGGATTGGCGCTTGGCTGGCGATGTACGCGGATTGGCGCTTGGCTGGCAGTGTACGTGGATTGGCGCTTGGCTGGCAGTGTGTGTGGACTGGCGCTTGGCTGGTGGTGAGTGGAATGGCGCTTGGCTGGCGATGTGACTGGATTGGAGCTTGGCTTGCGGGTTGCGTGGATGAGCGCTTGGCTGGCAGTGTGTGAGTAGTGACTTGCTGCACTACACACACTGCTAGCTAAACGCCACTCCACGCAATCCGTGAGCTGGCGTGGTTGCTGTGTCAGGAATGTGCGATACAAAAGGGGATGATGGAAGGAGCGTTTGAACAAATCAAACACTCACCCCCAGTCAACTGATCTGGGTTTAATCCATCACCATTCTTTAGTTCACTCAGCCACCCCAGTTCAGACATGGCTATATGCAAATCAGTCTGACCCTGTGCCTCATGGGAACAGTCCAGCCCGAACTGCCAAGCCATGTCTTCCCTGGACCAGAAACAAACATCCTGGGACCGGTTTCGGATTCATAATCCTCATCGGCCAGGCTATCTTGAATCCAGTGGCCAAGTGAACAAGGGACTCACGTCTGAGCATACCCTGCCACACTTAGGGCGAACAAAGCGATACAAAAGGGGATGATGGACGGAGCGTTTGAACAAATCAAACACTCACCCCCAGTCAACTGATCTGGGTTTAATCCATCACCATTCTTTAGTTCACTCAGCCACCCCAGTTCAGACATGGCTATATGCAAATCAGTCTGACCCTGTGCCTCATGGGAACAGTCCAGCCCGAACTGCCAAGCCATGTCTTCCCTAAGTGTGGCAGGGTATGCTCAGACGTGAGTCCCTTGCTCACTTGGCCACTGGATTCAAGATAGCCTGGCTGATGAGGATTATGAATCCGAAACCGGCCCCAGGATGCTTGTTTCCGGTCCATGGAAGACATGGCTTAGCAGTTCAGGCTGGACTGTTCCCATGAGGCACAGGGTCAGACTGATTTGCACATAGCCATGTCTGAAAGGGGGTGGCTGAGTGGGCTAAAGAATGGTGATGGATTAAACCCAGATCAGTTGACTGGGGGTGAGTGTTTGATTTGCTCAAACGCTCCGTCCAACATCCCCTTTTGTATCGCTTTGTTCACCCTAAGTGTGGCAGGGTATGCTCAGACGTGAGTCCCTTGCTCACTTGGCCACTGGATTCAAGATAGCCTGGCTGATGAGGATTATGAATCCGAAACCGGTCCCAGGATGCTTGTTTCCGGTCCATGGAAGACATGGCTTGGCAGTTCAGGCTGGACTGTTCCCATGAGGCACAAGGTCAGACTGATTTGCATATAGCCATGTCCGAAATGGGGTGGCTGAGTGGGCTAAAGAATGGTGATGGATTAAACCCAGATCAGTTGACTGGGGGTGAGTGTTTGATTTGCTCAAACGCTCCGTCCATCATCCCCTTTTGTATCGTGTCAGGAATGTGGGCGTGTGAAAGTGATGGGCCCTTCAATGGCGCTGTCTGCTGGTGTGAGTGTTTTAATGTGCTGGGCCCGCTGCTGCGGTGTGAATAGTATTGTATGTGTCACATGTATGAAAGGTGTATGAATGGCCTGTAAATCGGTTGGCGCCTTGTCATGGCTTTACAGCTCACGAGCTGCGAGTCAATGGCTCAGTTTCTCATCTTTTCAATTATTAACAGTGCATTTCATTTATGTGAAATCTCCGGTTAATACAACTGTATATACTGAACCATCACTCATCCTTGTGCCAAATCGAACCAGTATGTCTGTGTGCTTGAAGAATAGGTGGTTGTTCAGAAATATTTGTCTTTTCTGTCTTTCTCAAGTAGGGTGTACCCTGTCCCTTTTTGTGAACGGTGTAATGTGTTGGTTTCGTGCCTGGTGGGGTGAATCGTCTAGTGTGTATCACGTGTGAAAGGTGTATGAATGGCCTGTAAAGAGGCTGGGGCCTGGACGTGGCTTTACAGCTCACGTGCTGAGAGTCACTGGTTCAGTTTTTTGTCCCTTCAATTATTGACAGTGCATTTCATTTTTGTGAAAACTCTTTAAAATGCTATATACTGAACCATCACTCGCCCTCATGCAAAATCCAACCAGTATGTGTGTGTGCTTGAGGAATAGACGGCTGTGCAGTAATATTTGTGTTTTTTTAGTCTCTCAGCCAAGGTGTACATTCCATCTAAGAATAACCTACCAACTATAGATATTGTGGTAAACTAAACACCCATGGGAGTACATGGTGATCTCTCTCTTGTGGATCCAAACAAGCTATCTTACCAACAATGTCCTGCAAACCTCAAAATGTGTCTGTCACATTTTCCTTGCATTATTGTGCCAAAGTTTTCACGCTGCAGAAAGAAACAACAAATTTCCTACCAACCAGCGTTCCCCCCCCCCGGTCTCCAGAAAAAATGGTGCCTAACTCGTGTGGGAGGCCCAAGTACCCGCGACAGGCAAGGGCCCAAAACGTATTGAGGCAACATCAAAATTGCCTATCACAAACCTGGTTTTCCAAGGGGGGAGGTCACCTGGGTTTTTGGCCCCAGGCTCGGCGCCCATCCAGGGAAACCTACCAAACCCACACATTTCTGAAAACTAGACACCCAAATTATTCCAGGGAGGTATGGATTGCGTGGATCCCCCGACGTTTCCTTACCCAGAATCCCCTGCAAACCTCAAATAAATTTAGCTGTGGCATCACTGGGCTGACACAGATTTCCTACCACACAGCGTTTCCCCAGGTCTCCCAATACAAATGATGCCTCACTCGTGTGGGAGGCCCAAGCACCCCCGACAGGCAAGGGCCCAAAACATTTTGTGATAAGCAATTTTCATGTTGCCTCAATACGTTTTGGGAACAAACGTTCCCTTTGGGTACCCGGGCTCCACAAGAGGAGCTGTTGGTAGAAGAGAACGCTTCAAGCACATCAGACTCTTCATTGGCAAAGGGATAAGAAGGCAGTGAAGAGCACACATAAATCATCCACGCAAGCGACTCGGACGCATTTGAAATGTTTCCATTTACAGGGTCTGCACGCTGTCAATGCTAGCTGCCCACAGCCCTATACAATTGAGTGCATGGTCCAGTACATAACCTCATAAGAGTCACTAAAGCAAACACAGAGTAGGTCAGCATTGACAGGTGGCGGCTGGCACATGCAAGTCATCGTTGACAGGGGTCGGCGGGCACATGTCTGTTCAAAACATGAGTGAAAGGAACAGGATATGCACATCCCTTTATACGCTCAGTATTAGCAAGTTGGAGCTTACCGTGTGGCTTTATGGTCGGTAACAACTCCGTGCAGACATCCCTGGTAGCAAAAAAGTTGGTTTTCAAAGTAACTTCCGCTTGAATATGAAATGGTGTAGTATCAGCGACTTTTTAAACAGTTGAGAAGAGAAAAGAAGAAAGAGTTAATTGGAGTTCTAACTATAGGCATATTTAAACAGAGTTAATCATTTACATAACAGTCGAAGAGCTTTAATCTGTACACCGTGTTGCAGCCACAAAATCTACACAATCAACAATAAACAATTTAAGTTCCTGGAGACTTAAGGCACATGCACAAACACTAACTGATGCATTGCATGATCATGGATAGTTCCGCAAAAACATTCCCTGCTCCAATGCCACTGTCCGCTGCATCTGTTCTGCACGGCTTCCTCTCAATGCAAGTAATACCCTTTGCACCAAGTTGAGTGTGGAATACATGGCTCGCTCGGTAGGTTATTAACGCTAGAGATTCCTCCCGAAAATTGAGTTTGTCATTTCATATTACCTCCATGGAACGGACAATGCACTAAAGAGGTTGCTCAACACTCGCTTTACTATATTTCTTTCTTCCTCTCATCTATAGCTGTTATAGCAATATTATTTTAACAATGTGTGATGACATTTTAACTCTGGAGAAATATTAACGAATAAACGTGTACACCAACTGACTCCCATTGATAAAGATGTAAAAACTGCACTGTTCCTCGTCCGGGTCAGTGTCTTACCACTGCACTACTGTTGTCCCTAGTAGGGACTCCTCCACAACTGGAAATATTGGTAATAATTTTGCAATTATCGTTAGGCTTCTACTGAAGTCAATCCCATCCAGAACATTATTTTATCCTTTGAAGAAATGTGTGAATCTCCAATATGTTTTTGCTAATTCTTTTTTACTTTTGGTATCGCCAAATATGGTGACATCACATGTTGATAACTCAATACTGATGCATAGCGGACCACGTATGGCCCTTCATCAGGGATACTTTCCTCACAACCGGCAGAGAATCGTGTATGTCGCTGGCTCAGTGTCTTAGACGTTGATGACCTCAAGAGAAGTCTTAAAGATAATTAGAATTTGATTAATAAGAATTTAAATTGAAAAGTCCCTTCTGGGGACGGCAGTAGTGCAGTGAGGAGACAATGCACCAAAAGAGGAATAGTGCAGTTTTGAAATTTTCGTTTACACCTACGATCAGGAAGTGATACCCGTCTGCACATGCAGTCTTGATAATATATGGATTATTTTAAAACAAGGAGTGCACTGACATTATAAAATGTTCCCATTAATAAAGAAAATATGACTTGCTTGTAACTACAGCTCTCCAGCATGCGCACAACTCCCACATTCACATTATTTTTAAGTATTCAATTTTCAGTATTATTAGATGGCCTTCTAGTGTTAAATAATATAATTACTCTTTCTGTAGTGTTTAGCAGGAGCTGACGATGTAAAACTCCTGCCTTCTGTATTCGTCAGAGTTCACAATGTAAAACCCGTTCCTGCTGTATTAGTCATGGAGTAACAACATGCAAAGCCCCTTCCTACCATAACTGACATGGGGTCTATGTTAACAACGTCTCAATTATTGTGAGCAACAGAACATTTCCACAGCTGGGCTAACAAAACTACTGGCTAACAAAACAGCAAAGGTTAAGCAGAAGAGTCACCTCATTATTGGACCCAAAATGAGCACTAAGCACACCTGGGGGCCGGTGTACAACCATTTTTAGCGGTTGCCAATGGAAAATCAGGCCCTTTGGGACCACTACAAAGGGTTGTAGTATGTACAAACCCCATTTTGTGAGTCAGTAACCTTTTAGCAACTCTCAAAATAGGGTTTGCAAGTCACTATTAGGAATGAGTGTGCCAAGTCACAGAAGATGTAAGATTGTTTTGCGACCGCAGTTTACCACCTACTTCAAGTAGGTGGTAAGCCAGTCGAAAACGTGAAGGGGTCCTGAGTGGATCCCCTTCCCGAATTTCTGGATTTTTTTTTTTAGAACAGTTAGTAGTCCCACGGACCACTACCGGCACAAAAAGAAAACTTTCAATGTTTTTGTTTTAAAGGCAGCCATTTTTCCTTTAAGGAAAATGGGCTGCATTTAGAAAAAAAAAACGTGGATTTATTTGAAAAGCAAACACAGACATGGAGGTCTGCGGTCTCCACCAGGCCTCTATTCATTGGAGTACTGGCCATTCCTAATGGGTTGCAAATTGCGACCTGCCTCATGAATATTGATGAAGCAGGTAATTAGCAACCCTGTTGGGAATCGCTAAATGTGTGAGACACATTAGTACATTCCGTTTTGCGAGTCACAAAAATAAAACAATTAAATCACATTTTTGCGACCCGCAAAACAGAATAGTCATATATCTGGCCCCATGTACTTTACAATTTGAAAAAAAGCATAAATTCAGAGACTTCAGAGACGATTGCTAGATCTGTTGACTGCAAAGGTTATCAAATAGCAACGCTGCCTAATTTTGATTCCACTCCATACATCTTCCTTCTACCACTCTACACTGTCTCTTTATCTCACACTTGAGGATTCTTTGTCATCCGTGGTTGCTTTCTACTTTTGTCCTTGTTTATCTCTCTCGCTCTCCGCCTCCTTGTGAGGTTGAGCCTGGAGGCAACGCGCATGAGCTGCCCCGCGAGGCATGCTGTAATCTCTCTGGGAAGTTAGAAGACACCCACCACATGCTTGTGATTGGTTACTTAGTCTGCCTTTCTAAATGCGATAGTTTTGGTTCATGTAGAGAGTAAATTTGTCCCACCTAGTGTCTGTTTTGTTTACGCCCTGGCGTTTGCCGTGCTGTATGGATCCTTACCATATGTTTGGGTACCCGCGCTACTTTTTCTTTTGCCGCGGCCTGTTTTTTAATTTCCTGTTGTGTTTTACTTTGCTCCCGTCCCCAGCCTGTTGTCCCCGTTTACAATGCTCCTGCCCCCTCCTTTCACTTTGTTTCCGCCCCCTACTGTTGTCAGTGTTCAACAAGCTCCCGCCCCGTCCTGTTGCCGCATTCCCTTTGTTCCCACCCCCTCCCAATGTTGCGGTTCACCATGCTCCAGCCCTCCCCATTGTCCTGTTTCGTGGTACCATAGCCCAAGGAGGGCCGGTCAAAAGCGGGTGGTCCACAGGTGCAGCGACTTGCTAGGAGGCGGCGCAGAGTCTGCTGCTCTCATGCTCTCCCCTTTACGTGAAGTGGCCCATGAGATACCTTCCACCCCCTGCCCTTGGGCATGCCACTGTTTCTGTAAATGCTGAACAGAGTCAGCGAAAAGCATTGGCAAAGCCAAAAGGCGAGACCTACGGACTTTGCCAATGCTTGTTTTTCCCTTTTGTGCTTCGCTCCCTCTTGCTCTCGGTCCCAAGCAGATCACAATTCAAAAACTGAGTTCAAAGTGTCATATCTATCACACAAACATGCAGAAGGTTTCGGATATCTTCTGCAATTCATGATTATCCTACCTGGCACATCCAAGAGTCAATACCAGCAATCAACTGCAATTTACCTTTGAAAGCAATTCCTGCGTTATTGATCAGAACATCTATTCCACCATACTCTTTCTTCATGAAATCCTTCAGTGTTCTGATACTCTGCAAGTCTGTGATATCCAGCTGGTGGAAATGAGACGTTAAACCCTCCTCCTCTTCCAGCTTTTTCACAGATGATTCCCCCAGTTTGGGGTCTCTGGCAGTCAGGTACACGTCTCCTTTGAACTGCTGACAGAGAGTCCGCACAGTTGCCAATCCGATGCCTTTATTACCGCCGGTCACCACTGCCACTCTTGTGCTAGCCATGATTGGGCAACAAAGCACTAATGGGAAAGAAAGAAAATACTGTTGTAAAAGAATAATGCATACAACCAAAGGTAAGTGTGAACAATACACTAACTGTGGGAGAAAATGTACACTATACGTGGGATGGAGACACCAGAAAAGACCTGCTAAAGTGGGAAATCTGAACAAGAAAGGCCTGAAAAAACTCAGAATTCTCTGGTTGATGGGAACCCAGTGGATAAGGCGATATCCTAGTCCTGCTACCACATACAGTGTCTGTGTTGAAGCTACTGAGCCAAAGCGAAGCAATGTATGATCCCCAAATTGGAGGCATCCCTATGCTTCCAAAATTCCAAATGGAGGCACTTTTTAGGTCATGCCTAGGCAGCTCATGCGCGGTCTCGAGACATGCTGTATTCAAGATATGGTCGTTAAGCAACACCCATCTTTCTAAATGGCTCCTTTTACTGTCCTTTGTAAATGGCTGCTTTTCATTGGTTAATATAGTCACTAGTCCCGCCTATTTTTCTTGAGTAACCTATCCATGAGGACTGCCCCCCTTTACAGGTGCGGTTACGCTTTCAGCTCATGTACCATAACTTGGGGCATTCTTATTTTGGTTGACTTTTCCCTTTATAAGCCAACACACACAGCATTTGAATTTCTCGGTTTCCTGATAATCAGACATGGTTGGAGAGCGTTGCTAATCTGACGCAGTCCCAGGGCTTTGTTCCATGCACTTTCCCCATCTACTTTGGCTTTCGTGCGACATTTCGAGCGACATTTGCATTTCTCTGATCAGAGTGGTATGAGGGCGCCTGCTCCATGCACTTCTCCCTCCCCCTTGATTTCTCTTGTTCCAGAACGTTTGTTCACCCGATCCTGGATACTTTTAAAATGTAATTGTTACCATCTGCTGTTTGTTATGCCCCATCCCTATATAGGCATGCATGTATCCAATCACAATATGGCCACCACTGACGGACGATCCTTTAGGGACATTTAACTTCAAGTTCTCTTTCCATGTCAATCATTTTGGTATTTACAAGACATCCAAGGTTTAAACAAGCTTCCACGATGTTCCCTAAATTGCATTTACTCTTGTGCATGCCTTCAGTCTCTTACACGCCAGTCTACTTTTGACGGGTCTCAGACAGGCGTTCTTTCAAGGTTGATAGAATCAGATCATGATGTACTGTTCACTTAAAGAAGCATAATTACATTTTCCTTTTGTGCCTTGGTCTGCTTTTGGAAGATAGCCTCATCTTATAAAGCATGGAAAAAATGATCTTAGTGCGTGTGTGTGTGTGCATTACAGACTTTGTTTATTGAAATTGCATATGATGTAGAATCCCTACATTGTATAGCACAAAGATGGAAATCAATGTGCTAAATATTTTACATATATACAGGTTATCAGAAAAGCAATACGAAACCCTTTCATGCAACTGAAATATGTTATTGATTTGCATTAAATTTGAGGAGCATGACTCAGGGTGTGGAATTTAATCAAATATCTACTTGTCTATGGGGCAGATTGCTTCATAAATCTATTTGTCCTGTAACAAAATGCATTTGTCCCTTTTGTGTCATGTAATGTAGCGACAAATTATGGCAGCAAACTCATTATATAGGAGCTCTGAAATAGCCTCTCTGAATATGCTAGGGCTCATACCATAGTAGGGTTTGAATAAGCGACATTTCCAAGGTTGGAATGCCCTTTTGAGTCTGTGCAAACTTGCATGTTTTTGGGGTTTTAACCAATCCTTCTCTAAACTTGGAGAGTACCATACAGAGAATGGTTGGAAATGTACTCCTGATAGCAGGCAAAACTTCTTCCAGGGTTGGAAAAAGAGTGGTTGGTGGGAAAGTGAACTTTCAAACACGCAGATTTTCGCATGAGCAAATCTACAGCTGCATATTTGCTCATGGTAAAAAGCAGTTCACAGATATTTTCTATCACTATTTCTTGGCTTACTTATGTAAAGTCTTCTGAATTCACAAAAGCTGTATTTCTGCACTTAATGCAAGGACATGAGTACACTTGAGACTTTATTTGATAATTGGGCCCCTAAATTAGGTCTGGCATTAACCATGACCTTTTGTGTTTATTAAAATTTGGTCTCTTTCTCTGCGTCAGCTAGATTCACTGTGAGTGACAGCATTCTGTTATTTCATAAGGAGCATACTGACACACAGTTGTTTTGTTTAGTGCCGGTAACTGCTGTTGCAATGTGCGCTTTTTGAGACCAAAACAATATTTGCTTTTGCCAATGTTTGTAATAATGGTGAGAGCCCGGCAGCTCCCACACCAATTCTGTTTTACGAAAACCACGTCAAAACAAGTAATGCATTCACAAAACCAAAGGGCTGACCAATAATTTCAGACTACTGACTTTACCAATGCTTGTTTGTATTTATGCTTCCCATAATCTTATTTAAACTGTTTACACTGATTTTCCATTATGAATATTTTTGGGAAAAACTAGCATACATCAACACATTTTACTAAATGATGCTGCAAAGAAACGTTAGCTAAAATTTTACAGTAGTTTAGCAAAAATATTTTTGAATTGTTTTTGTAAACATTTTATTTTGAAAGCAAGGAATCATCAATCTTGCTTTCAAGCTTTTGCAAATATTTGCATCTAATCAGAGAGCATTCTGGGAGCAATATAGATAGCCTCGTATTGTTAAACATTGAAAACATGTGTACACATTGTTTTACCGGAACCACTGTCAGTAGTGCAGTCTGAGCTTACAACATTTACTTAAGAGTGCTTAACCTAATAGAGGCTTTGCATTAATAAACCATAGATACAAGTTTGAATAGCATTAACATATGGACAATAACAGTACCTTAATTACAGGCAATGTCTTTCCCTGATCCATAATGTGGGACTGTAAACTGGCAGCTAAAGGGTTTGTGCTGTAGGGGGTTAGGCTTTCTTGTCCAGAGGACAAAATACACATGAAAACTTGTTGCCCTTGACCTCATACAATATGTGCCGGGCGTTGGGCTATAGAATTCCGCATCTCTGATAACCGTATTATACTGTCTCCTGGACCTTGTATGAACTTAAACTGCGTTTTGCAATCTGCTGAGTTTGCAATTTCACACGTAACTAAGTCCAGCATGTGTGGCTTCTTCGAGCCTGCACATAACACAGAATTATAAACATGGCTTACTCATTGTCCACCATTTTGACTTTGCTCTGTGCTTTTGTTCTTTTGAATGGGCAGTCGGCGCACTGGTGAAAGATCTGTGCTTCTCCAAGAGGTTTGATTCTAATGCTTTTTTTATTTGCATGCTGTACTTTAAAGACATGACAGTGCCATTAATGCGCCTTTTCATTATTCTGTTGTGGATAATGTCGTACTCCTGGCCAGGCATGGCTAAGAGGATGATTGCTATCCACCTTTGATGTACCACCGTAGTCAAAAACATGTCATATTACTGAACAAGCAACTCCAAAACCTACCTGCTTTATTCATAAACTAGGAGTGCTGGACGACCTCGTGCTGGTTCCTCGTCAAAACATATTGACTCTTGCTTTGTTTTTAGGGTCATAGTGGTAAAGTCTCCTTGAGACTGGCTGTGGTGGTCTGAATACTGCCCACCTGGGGGAACAGAAGGCCCCTGAAAACAAAATGAATCTCTTCCTTTTAGGGACCAGTTGAAATTCTGTGAACACAAGCCCACCCCACATAACTATCTGCAATAAGAGTGCCATAGCTTAACACCGGTCGTGGTACCATAATATCCCAACTTAAAATGTTGAGTAGGTAAAGAAACATTTAAAATAATTTGGCCTCTTTTTGGAGCCGCATTTTAAGGTAGCCCTCTTGAATTGTGGCTTATCTTCTACGAGCCCACCTACAGTGACCCAACGACATGCCCTATGCCACTAGGATGTCTTTTTTTGCTGATTGAGTCTTATGACACAGTACATGTGTGGGGAAAAAAATCTTTCGTTCAGCGTTGGTGGAAGCAGTGTTTCATTTGCCCTCTGTCGCCTTCAGTAAGATGTCTGCTGCTTTTGACTCGTGAGAAGGCCACCACTGCCACATTTTAACAGAGCCCTGAAGACAGCGCTGGCACTACTTTACAAGTAAGCATTCTTGATTAGGAAGTTCTCAAGTATATGAAGCACCCTTTGTTCCTAACATGTGATGAGAAAACGGTTGGTGCCGGTCAAGAGATTGAGGATTAGCTCAGTTATGTGGAGCGTCCAAATGTTTTTTTTTTAAATTTTATTTCTCTTAATCACCTCTCCTTTTTAGTCAAGTTTGTGAAGGAAATAGCCTGACATTAGGAACTTTGGTATTTCTTTAACACTCCACCAATCATTGACAGACGTTAATTAGTTAAAATACATCTTCAAACTTTGAAGATGTATTTAACTAATTTTAATTTTAATATTGTGTCACAAGTGCAAAGGAAATTTGTTATGGTTTTAATTAACTAAACAATACAGTTTAAACAAACAAACAGACAGACGTTTCCTCCACATCCTGTTAGTTTTTGCTAGTGAGCATCATATATGTCACAGATGAAACTTTATGATATTCCTCCTAGGCCTGGATTTTGCTTCCTAGGATTGCATTGGACTAATTTAAGCTTTTCAGTGGTAATTGTAGTTAAGCAGTCATGGCTACCTGATAAAATCTAATTCTTATTTATTACCACAATCAATAAAAGTTGAAATGAATATCTACTGTGAAAAACAAACATCGTTGAAACATGTGGGTTAAGTGTCTTTGGCCTGCATCCTCCACTAACAGCAAGAGGGGAAAAAATTCTCTTGTCCACTACTCCGCACACTGCTAGAGTTTCTTCAAAATGGCATAACATCCCTTTGTCCACATCAAAGTTTTTTTCCGTGTGCATAGATAGGCTTTCTCATCAACTGCAATGCCTGGAAAATCACCCTCCTCTCCATCAGTAAAATAGTTTCTGAGCAGGCACCCTCATGATCGACCCAGGAAGTGTTTCCCAGCTGTGACCTTGAAGTTCATTCTGAACTGATTTGAAAGCCCTTGCTCCTCTTCCCCTGGATTATGTTGATCCTTAATGAAGGATGAGCAAATGAGAGCTAAATGGAAAAACCTAGGTACTCAATTGAGTGTCACAGTGACTTAACACAAATGCTTCTTGTTTTGTTAGGTCGCAGCCTGCGCGGTCTGGTTTGCTAATGCTTCTTGTTTTGTTAGGTCGCAGCCTGCGCTGTCTGGTTTGCTAATGCTTCTGGTTTTGTTAGGTCGCAGCCTGCGCGGTCTGGTTTGCTAATGCTTCTGGTTTTGTTAGGTCGCAGCCTGCGCGGTCTGGATTGCTAATGCTTCTGGTTTTGTTAAGTCGCAGCCTACGCGGTCAGGTTTGCTCAAGTTCGTCGCTACAACGACCAGCTATGCCAAGCTGCAGGTAATTATTCCAGTCACATAAAGAGATGGAAATCTCACTTCCTCATCTGAAGAAGAATGCCCTGGATTCTTTTGTTCTTCCTAATTTATTTTTTTTACTAATTTCCCCCATTGCGTGCCACTGCAAAATCTTTTTTTAAACTACGCTGCTACATGGATGTGCCCCTTTTTTTAGAAGGAGAAAGACATTCTGGAGGAAGCACAAATAGTTTTTAGACCAGAATACCGCAAAGGACCTGTGTTGGTCACGATGTAGGACTATGTCTACTGCAAGAGACACGGTTGAGCACTGCATTTTTTATCACCTAAAATAATAATTAAATTCTGATTTTTCTTTTAATTCGGGGTTAATATTGGCATGGGTGTCTGCAGTGACTGAGGCCCAAAAACTAAATCGACATTCACATTGCATATTAAGTTGCTATCCTGACTTTATATCATTCAGAGTACGGCTTGGATGTAAATTAATGTTGCTATGATTATGCCAATGGAAAGGTCACAGTGCACATATATGAATTTTAAAACCTCTTGATAAACTATAAAAAAAAAAAACACGGAAAGTGATTCTTTTCCACTAACAACCAAGGGGCTGATTATGATCTTGGTTGGAAAGCCTCCGAACCTAGGTCGAAGGCTTTCCGACTTGAGATTGTCGGCTTCACTTATGACAGCCTAATTAATATGTAAGCATTTGAAACTTAAACCGGCGTTTCATTCAGACTAGCCTCCGACTAGCTCCAGTCGCAACCCCAACCTAATCCATATGGATGCCAATTTACGCCTTCGGAATTACGGTGCTAGGTTTTCAGCAGGCTTTCTGACATGGAAAGACTATCGAAAAGCAAGTTTGGGGGGCCCTAACAGGGTACCCATCAAGCAGCAGCCTACGGTTGTTGGCCTGTTGATCCGTGCACTGTGTGGAAGGCACAGTGAGGTGCCTGCCATACGGTGCAGGGAGGAACACAACCTCCCATTTCCCTATGGGAGCTTGTGCTACCGCTGGTTTCCGGCCATAGCACATGCTCCCATAGGGAAATGTGAGTATGCAACCGCACCATGTGCTGTCGCATTGTGATTAGGTGGTTGGGACACCCGTCCAGAGGTCTGTCGAACCCGTATCCACATCTGCCTAACATCGTAATAAGCCCCCAAGCATAATTAAGCACGTCTTTAAAAGGCTTGATTTAAAAGGTTCCACAAGTTAACTACAATGTTGATGGATCAATGAAAAATAATATGAATACATGGATGGTCTTTAAAAATCTAGCTATAATAAAGTGACAACTGAAATGGTTATTGGGGTTCTGGAAATACATGGAGAACAAGCATATGGAGAAATCATAAATTGAAAACTAGACTGTGCTCAGTATATCATCGAGAGCTCCAATTTTATTCAGATTCTGGTACTTGCTGGGCTGCATTTCTAATGGAAGAAAGTGAAATAAACATAGTAAAGCAGACACAATACACTAGTTACTAGTCTTTTTAAGTTGCATACGATTGTCTTCAATTCTGATGTTTTGGGTAAAAAGAACAACTTACTTATACATGAGTTAAAAAAAAAACAACACAAAAAGCAATCTCAGAATTGAACCCTATTCGGCATGAGATAAGGCATCATTAAAAGTGTTGCAAATGACGCATGCAAAGGGCACAAGTAAGCACTCGCAAACACAGGAATGATAACAATATGCAACCAGAAATGCTGTACCAATGACGTTTTGGACAGTTTATTGTGTGTGCAGAGGCTGGAACATGATGCTCTGGCCTAAGGACGTAAAGCAGCAGGCTAAACTGTTTTTTAGGTCTCGCCTAGGCAGCGCATGCGCTGCCTCGTTTGAGACATACAGTATCTACTTTGTGGGCTATTACCACATCGCTCCACACCCCTTGCTTTTCATTGGTGTGTCATTTGAACTCTGGTGCTTTGAGGTGGTGAAACGGTCCCAATTGTCCCGCTTTGGTGTTTTCGTTTCCAACCCATGGGGACTGCCCAGTGTACAGTATTGTTTCTCCTGCGTGGATATGATGTTTACACAGACTCTTTTCTTATTAGGCTGCATGCTTTGTTTGGCGCATGCTTAAAGTGTTCTGCAGAAGTCACGGGCGGCTCAGATACATCTTTCTTATTCATGGGGCGCCCTCCTCCAGCGATCCGCGTAGGGGTCAGGCAAGGATATGGCTCGCATAAACAGTGCACCTGATCTGCGTTGCCTCCTCCTCCGTCCCCAGACACGCCTGCGGAGGTCTGTCAGAGCAGGATGGGGTCTTCCAGAGCCGCTTTCAGTACTTTCACCATATCTACTGCACATTCTTCTAGTGTCATACATTACAAGACTGCGTCCTTCAACCTAGTCTAACATTCAGGGACGCAGCACAGTCATGTGCTTCTGTTTGCGGTGTAAATACGCTTTTTTAAGCCTCTCGGTGCAGCCCACATGCGTCATGAGAATTCTGCCATGTCAGTACAGCTGCACTGCTGCTTTGAGGATCTATCACGGTTGCAGCAGCAGCAGCCGCTGGGCGCAGGGGCTCCACCCACCTAATATTTTGAGTAATGTTATGTTATGTTATGAAAATTTATTCAGCGCACAGCTGCTCCAGCGAAGGAGCGTCCTGGCGCTTGACAAGGTAACCAACACAACACAACTACAAAGACAGTAGACTAGGAGAAAACAGGCTCAAGGAAATAAAAAAGTCTTGATGGCCCTACGAAATAAAAAGAGACTATCAGACGCACGTATCATTAAAGGAAGAGAGTTCCACAGAGCCGCAGCCCGAACTCGGAATGAGCGGCCTCCAGCTCGGCTAAGTTTAAACCGAGGGACCACTGCTAGATCCTGACCTAAAGATCTCAAGGAGCGGGCAGGGACATAAGGCGTCAAGAGATTCGTGAGAATCGGGGCAGAGGAGCCCTTAAGAATTTTGTAGGACAGGCAAAGTACTTTAAATTGAATCCTCTGCTTGACTGGAAGCCAGTGGAGAGAACGTAGAGTGTTGGCAGCGGAGCAAAACCTGGGCAGACCCACCACAGCTCTGGCTGCCGCGTTTTGGACACGCTGCAAACGTGCAATTTCGGCTTGATTCACCCCTACCAAGAGAGCTGGCGTAGTCAAGCCGAGAGATCACCGTCGCCTGCAGCACCAGCTGCCTGGTTGAGGCATCAAAAAATGTCAATGCTGGTCTTAGTCCTCGCAGAATGCCAAAACAGCTGGCGGCAGTTCTCTTGGTATGGGAGACAAAACTAAGGGCGGGATCTAGCCACACTCCAAGATTTTTAGTCTCCATTACCGGAGTCGGGGTAGGCCCCAATTCCAGAGGCCACCAAATGTCGCCCCAAAGTTCCGATTTCTTGCCGATGATCATTATCTCAGTCTTTTTTGCGTTCAGCTGGAGATAGTTGGAATTCATCCAGCTGGCAAGCGTCCTCAGCCCATTCTGGAACCTAGGGGCATCCAAATCCGAGTCCCCGCTGAGCGTGACCGCCAGCTGAGTGTCGTCAGCGTATGAGACCATGGTCAAGCCCCACTGCTTGACGACATCAGCCAGCGGCCTCACGTACAGATTAAATAACGTGGGACTCAGCGAGGATCCCTGGGGGACCCCCTGGTCCAGCGAATGGAATTTGGACTGATGGGGTGGAATAGCTACGCAAAAAGATCGATCGGCAAGGAAAGAGCGGAACCACTGGAGGGCAGTCCCTGAAATACCAGCTTCTTCCAAGCGCTGGAGAAGGATTTTGTGAGAGACGGTGTCAAAGGCGGCGCTAAGATCTAAGATGGTAAGTGCAAAGAGCAATTATTATTATTATTTTTATTATTATTTTGAAGCTTATAAAGCGCACAGCTACCCCCAACGGGAGTGTCCCGGCGCTACGGACAGCAGTCAACCATAAGAGGCACAGTGCAGTGAGTTTAGCAGTAACCACAGCAAAAGCCCGACCTCCCGTTCTAGAAAGACGGAAACAGGGAGCATGTAATAGGCGAAGATGATTAGATCTGAGAACACGCACCGACTGGACCAGTTTCAGCCTGTGTCTCAAATAGGCAGGGCCCAGACCATTAAGTGCCCTAAACGCAATAACCAGTGCTTTGAATTGAATACGATAGGACACAGGCAGCCAGTGAAGTGTAGCCAGATGTGGAGTAATGGAATGGCGATAAGGGATGTTACAGATCAGCCTGGCCGCGGCATTCTGTACTATCTGCAATCGCTTAATCAGATAGGCCGGTGCTCCCACATATAGACTGTTCGCATAATCCAGATGGGACGTGATTAATGCATGGACCACAGTTCTCCGTGAATCGAGCGGAAGAAAAGGAAAGATTTTTTTAATCATGCGCAGTTTACCAAAGCATGCAGCTGAAACTTTATTAACTTGGGTCTTACAAGACAGAGCATTATCAAATTGAAAGCCCAAATTTCGTGCGGATAAGACAGGAACCGGCGCAGGGTCCAATTCAACAGGCCACCATGCTTTGGCCGGGAGAGGCGATTTTTGATTAAAGAATAGGACCTCAGTCTTTTCCGCATTAAGTTTCAGATTGTTGGTAGTCATCCAGGAGGAGATGTTATCCAGGCATTGTCGAAAATTGGACAGACTGCCTTCAGAGCGATCTCTAAATGAAAACACAAGCTGAGTGTCGTCAGCATAAGAGTTCACTCTGACCCTCCAGGATTCAACCACCTCCGCCAACGGTGAAAGGTAGACGTTAAAAAACAATTACCATCCACATTTCATTCGAAACAATACCAGGGCCTCCGGACTATGTAATGCTTTCTAAAAGTAAAAAGTCAGGAAGCCAGGCTGTTTTAGGAGACATATGCGCTATTGTCCATGTGCTGCCGGATTGTTGGTGAATTTAGAAGGCAAGGACTAGCATGGAACCACCCTTGGCCTGCAATACAAAGGGGCCTTCAGGGACCACCCACTCAAGTCATGCGGCAGCTTCGTATTTTAAAGCATCCCTCGGGCATGTAGGGCATCAGCCCTGTACACCTGGGGCTGCTTGTCAATCTCTTGATGCTACAGCGCATGTGACCTCACGTCAGATTCAGGAGACTCCCAAATCGTGATTCTGTGACATTGGGTCACATGGACCTGGAGCATGCTGTAAACCAAGAGCTAATTCTTCTGTGTAACTCGTGTTTCGGTTTCCAGAATGTTAGAGCACTATGGGACAGGTAGTGAGCACTGCAGCCCTCCGGCATATGCGCCAAACTAACTGACTAAAGAGAGGCATTAGACCAAGAGCACAAGTCAATAACAGGGGCCTGAGTTGGTAAAAAAAATACAATTTTTGGGGGAGAGGAGTATGTGGCATGCAGTGTTTCAGCCAGAGTAAAATAAGTAACCGGTCCTGGCCCAAACCCGATAACCTTGGAGTGAGAAACCAGGATCACGTACCGTTATCTGGCTCAACATGCAGTGATCATTCAGGGAATGGCGCACTGGCAAAACAACAAAGCACACGTACCTTCTTAAGCGCCACAGCAGGAGCTTCAGTGAATCAGGAAAAATAAAATACAGCAAAACATGCAGCAGCATGCAGACATTCCTTTCCTCTGTATCAGCTAGTGTGTTCCTTCAGTGGGTGCAGCAGCCCGTCTTCTGGGACACACCAGAACTGTTGGGGTTTCGAATGTGGGTTCAGTCAGTTTGCAGCATCAGTCCAGTTCCCGTACTGCTCTTCACGGCACTTGGTACATAAATATAACTGCATAAAAACTCTTAACAGTGTAATAGGGGGGGAGGAGCTTGGCGGGCATCCGAGATGGCCGCGTGAGCACAGCGCTCCCCGTACCCCCGCCGCTCCCGGCATAATATCCTGAACTAATCCTGATTTTTCACGAGGATTTATGTAGAGGACGTTGGGCTGATCTACCTGGACCTTTCAGAATTTGATTTCGACACCGGGTGCCGGAGTTACGGTGATTCGAACTTTTGGGCTCCGCCCTTGAGGTGCGCCCGGGACTGGGTGAGGCTCAGTGGCCGTCTTGGAGTTGAACAACAACGGCAGGGGGATTGGACTTGAGGGTCCCCCTCTTAAGTTTCGGTTTCGATTCTGCCTCAGACTGAGACATCGGCAAGAAAGTCTGGCCAGGGCTGGGTCCGGGGCACGAGACGGCTGTCGGGCCTTTGGCTGGCCTTTTCTCCTATTTGGCTGGCTCTATCCTAGTGGTACCCTAGTTGCGGCCCTTGGGTCCTGAGGCCTCACTTTCTGGTGCCCGGTCCGTTGAACCTGGTGAATCTCCTTGTGACGCAGTCTCCAAAATGGCGGGCAGAGGGGACCGAGAGACACGGAAGACGAAGACGCCTCTGCGCGGGGGTCCGATCCAATCTAACGTTATGGACCGTTATACCCACTCGAAGGGATCCCCCGGAGCTGCCCTGCCCGGTCCCAGCGCGTCTGACCACATCGTGGACACGTCAACGGAGCCTTCCCTGCAAGACATCATGGGCGCCATTTCTGGCATGAGGGAGACGATAGACCAACAATATGAAACTTTGGCCCACAAAATTGACACCGTGGCCATTGATGTGAACTTAATTCGAGCCGATCTCTCGAAAACCAATGAGAAGGTGACGTCATTGGACCTCAAGTCATCCAGCCTCACGGCAGACGTCTCGGAGATACAGACGGAGATTGGCAATCTCCGTAGGGTGAACGATTTCATGACCCGGCGCTTGGAAGACTTTGAAAACAGGGCACGTCGCTGTAATGTTCGCGTGGTTGGTGTTCCGGAGAATCCAGAACCCCACTCGGTTGATCTCCTAGTTGAGGACCTGATCCAAAATCACCTCTCTCCATCTGGACTGAGTAAATTTTTCACAGTGGAGCGTGCACATCGTGTTCCGGGGGGCCAGGGTAAGCCAGGTGCCCCGCCGAGGCCTATTGTTGCAAAGCTTTTCCACTATAGGGATCGGGACGCTATCCTGCAAGCATCTCGTGTGAAGGGCCCGGTGGCCTTTGAGAATGCCACAGTGAACTTTTATCCGGACTTTTCCCAACAGGTCCAGAAGCAGCGAATGGGATTTCGTGGTGCCAGGAAGCGTCTTAGGGACTTGGGGCTGCGCTACGCTATGCTTTTTCCGACTAGGCTGCGGGTTGAGTACAATGACCGAACCTTTTTCTTTGATCGGCCGGATGCTGTGAATGACTGGCTGGACTCTCTGCCTGACCGACCTCCTGAGACTGAGTCCACTGCCCACCCGGGCGGTGCTGAAGGTGGTGTGGAGAGCTGAACATTTCGTCTACGCCTGGGGCCTTGTTTTGAGTAACTCTTTCCAGGATTGTATGCCTACGTGCCTCTACTGTTTATGTGATTTGTTGTGTGTTTTTCCTCGTTATTGGTCTTGCTCGGGGTGGCGGGTGGGACGGAGCCTTTACTCCTCCGGGGTCTTTGTGTAGAATGGGGGTTCTTGGGCGACAGGCACACTGCAGGTTGGGGTGGCTTTTTAGCTTTTTGCAGGGGTGCAGGGTGGGGGGTGTTCTTTTGTCTGTTGGGGGGTGGGTGGTTGGGAAGTTCGTTGTTTGTGTGTTTTGTTTTCAAGGCGACTCTATCCTGTATTTGATGATGTTTCTTGTGTCATGCTCATTGATGGGGGGTTTTGGCGTTGCTGGGTGGGATGGGGGTAGCGGGTTGAGATTTGTTTCGTGGAACGTTAACGGTCTGGGGGATCGTATCAAACGGAGTGTGGTGTTGAAATGTATACGACGTTTATCTCCAGATATTGTTTTCTTGCAGGAGACTCATTTGGTGGGCAATACTTGTCATGCGATGAATAGGTGGGGCTATAGCCTCGCAGCGCATTCGGGGTTTACCTCGGGTTCTAGGGGTGTGGGTATCCTTGTTCGGGCTTCCCTCCCCCTAGCTATTGATGATGTGGTTCTAGACGATCGGGGGCGATATGCTGTCCTTGTGGGTCGCTATGAGGGTCGTACCCTCTCCATATTTACTGTTTATGTGCCCCCCGGCCTGTAGACTTCTACCTTTTCCGATTTGGGCCGTGTGTTGTTGGACCTCCCTGATAGTACTCTCTTTCTGGCAGGTGATTTTAATTCTGTGTTCTCCGGTTTACACGACCGCCACCCCCCTAGAGATACTCCTGCGGCCCAACAGTGGTTGGGTGGGTTCTTGGACACGTTTGGCTTGGTGGATTGCTGGAGGCTTATGCATCCCACTCAACTTCAATACACTTTCCACTCTGGGGCCCATGGGAGTCTGTCTAGACTGGATTATTTCCAGATGCCTGCGGCACAGTCGCCAGCGGTGCGTGAGATTGTACACCTCCCCAGGGGCATTTCTGACCACTCTCCGCTCTGGCTCCGTTTTGAGATTGGAGTGGAGGCAGTGGGCCGGGTGGCTCCTATCAATCCATGGTACCTTACCTCCCCCGAGACCCGCAGCCTTTTGATTAAGTCTTTGGACACATATTTTCTGGATAACGAGGGGTCGGTTTCCTCCGCGGTGTCCCTGTGGGAGGCCTTTAAGACGGTGATTCGTGGGCAGGCCCTCTCCCTTATTGTTGAAGCTAAGAAGGCGAGGAATCGGGAGGTGGTGGACCTTGAGAGTGAGATTTCTGAACTGGAGGCTGCTTTGGATTCTGGTGTCACATCTCCGAAACTCCACGCCCTGGGTCTGAAACAATTTGCCTATAAGTCTATGGTCACGGATGCTGCCAAATTGATGTTCCGGGAGCAACAGGGTCGTCTGTATGATGTGGGGGACAAAGCGGGTAAGCTACTGGCATGGTTGGATAAGAAGGAGAGAGCTAATCGTGTGGTGCCCGTGATTCAATCGTCGAATGGTGCGAGTGTGACGGACCCGAGTGGAATAGTTGAATGTTTTGCTGAGTATTTTCGTGTGGTTTATACCCCTGTGTCTGTGAGGGATGTGGCTGACTCTCGCCTTCTGTTGCGCGATATAGCTTTGCCCAGTGTTTCCGATTTAGATCGTATAGCGTTGGAATCCCCCTTTACTATTGACGAGATTGCTACTGCCATCCTTTCACTCCGTTCGGGCAAAGCCTTGGGCCCGAACGGGTTGCCAATTGAACTGTACAAGCTACGTCCCGACAGAGTGGCGCCCTATCTTCGTGATATGTTTCTGGAATCCCGGGAACGGGGTATTCTCCCCTATGATCAGCGTTTGGCTACAATAGTTGTCATCCCCAAGGATGGCAAACCGCGGGACCTTTGTTCATCTTATAGACCCATATCCCTGCTGAATGTTGAGCCCAAGGTATTGGCTAAGCTCCTAGCGACCCGCCTCCTGACGGTCGTTAATGACTTGGTCCATCCAGATCAATCCGGATTTATCCCGCATCGCAACACGGCTCTTAACTTACGTCGTCTCCACGGTGCGATTGCGAGGGCAGGGCTTCTGACGGAGCCGGCCATTTTGGCTTCGTTGGATGCCTCGATGGCTTTCGACACTGTGGAATGGCCTTATCTTTGGGCGGCTCTTGAGAAATTTGGGTTCGGGCCTGAGTTTATCGGTTGGGTGAAGTTATTATATGCTGAACCCTTAGCACAAGTGGTGGTAAACGGTAGAGTTTCGGCCCCTTTCGACCTTGGCAGGGGAACCCGTCAGGGTTGCCCCTTGTCTCCGTTGCTTTTTGCACTTGCCCTGGAACCGTTGGCTGCATGGCTTCGATGGGAGCCTTCGCTTAAAGGGATCCGTTGGTCGCCGGATTTTGAGGACCGAGTCTCACTTTACGCGGATGACATTCTTTTATATCTCACCTCCCCGCGTAAATCTCTCACTGTTTTATTTGATGTTCTTGCTTCATTTGGTGCCAACTCAGGCCTCGTTATTAATTGGGCCAAGTCCTGCGTGTATGTTCTTTCGGGTGTTTTGCCCCCATTGCCGAGCAGACTTCCTATCCAGGTGGTCCAGTCCGGCTTCAAGTATTTAGGGATCTTCATTACGTTGGACTCCTCACTCCGCTTTGAGCGTAATCTCCTCCCCCCGTTGCTTAGATTGCGACTGGACGTGGCCCGTTGGCGTAAGCTCCCTTTGTCTCCTCTGGGCAGGGCGGCTCTGTTTAAAATGATGTCCTTGCCGCGGTTCCTTTATGCACTCCAGAACTCCTATGACGACATCCCCAAGACCTATTTCCGGGAGATCGAGAGTCTTCAACGGCAATTGATCTGGGACGGGCGTCCACGTATTGCCCTTGCGAAACTCACCGTCCCTTGGTATGACGGGGGCATGGCGCTCCCCGACATCAAGAGTTATTATTGGGCTTCCCAGTTGTCTGCCATTAATCACGTGATGTTTTCACCGGGTCGTAATCCTGCTTTTGAGATGGATAGACTCCAGCTGCCGGGTGGGGACTTTAATAGAGCGCTTTATTCTAGATCGGCCGGGCGCCATCTCGTGGGCCCGTCCAGGATTGCAGTCTCTGTGTGGCGAGCCGCGAATGTGAGTTTGGGATGGGAGGATCGAATGACACTTGCGACGCCGCTTTATGCCTCTGAACGTTTGGGGTGTCTCTGGTCTACTAAGGGCTTCGACCGCTGGGACGTGATTGGGATATGTAAGGTGGGTGATGTCTGCTCGAAGGGGAGTGTGAAGTCATTCCAGACCCTTCAGGCGGAATACGGTTTGAATGGTAGAGAGTTTTTTCGCTATCTGCAGGTCCGACACGCCCTCGCCTCAGTCCTCACTCCTGATGAGACCCTGCCCGAGTCTTCCCCCCTCGAAGATCGTATCCTTGATGGCCACCTGCCTGATAGCACCATCTCCCTGATTTATAAAAAACTGATCAATAATCGGGCGGACTTATTGGTCCGACTTCGGGAGGTTTGGGTCGGCGATGGGATGGAATTGGACGATGAGGATTGGCAGTCGGCACTCTCTTCTCCGAAAGAGGTAGCCATCCCTGCCCGTCTCCGTTTGGTTCCACTTAAAATCCTCCATCGAGTATATGTCACTGGTCCGCGTTTGGTGACAATGGGCTTTTCCCCGGATGGGTTATGTAAGCGTGGTTGTGGGTCGAGTGCTACTTTTTTACATATTCTTTGGGAGTGCCCAGTGGTGGCGACCTACTGGACTGATGTGCTTGCGGTGATGACTGCTGTGGCCCTGCGGCCGGAGACGCGAAGGTGTCTGTTGAATGTGTGGGAACCCACCGACTACTCTGTTGCCCAGACCAGATGGGCTACCCTGGGATATATGATTGCAAAACGGGATATTGCGCAACTCTGGGGCGCGTCCAGACCCCCTGAGGTCTCGAAATGGGAGGATAACATGGACTGGTCCATGTTTCGTGAGAAGACCTTATATGTGGCCAGGGGCAGACCCAGGGCGTGGACGAAGATTTGGGGCCAGTGGAATGAATATCGTGGGGATATCTGTACCCCTCCCATGGTTGACACTACTGATGTTACCCTATCTCCCTAGGCTGGCGTTCCCGAAACCTTTTCATACTGTTTTGTGATTTTCCGGTTCTCCCCGCTGCTACCCCCCCCCCCCCCCCGGCCCTGTCAGAGTCCCATGGTTCGTGCTATGTTCTCCTGATTCTTGGCCATCCCCTCCGCTATTTGGGCTGACCTTGATTACTGTGCATTCGCCTTTTTTCAGTTTTTGTTGTTTTTATGTATAAAACAGAAAATTAATATGCTCTGTACTATGTTTGGAGTAATGCTTGGTACCTGATTTGTGCCTGACCACGGGAGTGATTTTCTGCCTCTTTCATTGTGCCTTACTATTAGCGGCCAGCCCGTGAGGTTGTAGGCCCATTCTTGTAATTTCCTTTGCTTGCTCGAAAAAAAAGGTTTAAAAAAAAAAAAAAAAAAAAAACAGTGTAATAGGGTAATTTCTCTTATTTTGTGACCCCAACTGAGAGACTGCCAAAGCACGTTTTGCAGCATCCACTGCGAAAACAGCAGGGCCCTCTCCAAGGCACCACATGAATTGCTTTGGCAAGTACCCTTGGCTCCTAAAATAATCCTCCTTCACGCTTTAGTATTAACATAGACGAGCTGTCTGTGTGTTTCTGCCTCAGACCTCTTCTCACAGCCAGGTTTCTCGGGGGGAAAAACCTCAGCATAGAAGATAAGGAGGTTTTCTTGGGCAGCAGACCGTCATGCCAGGGGTGGATGTAGCCAGAGAGATGCACGTTAAATTATGCCAGAGGTGCTCAAGCTGCAGCCCTGTCACAGATGGGCAGCCACTGTCTGCAGGAGATTGGTGGCAGACAGCAGTGCGAAATGTGGCAGCGGGTAGCCAATTTACTACTGGAATTTCAAAACCTACAGATGGGAAGGAAGTGGACATGACGCTGCATCATCAGTCTTCAGATTGATAACATTTGCTTGTAGCATCCCTCAAGAGTGGTGCTGTAATTGAACTAAGACAGGGCTGCTGAAAATATTTTTAAACCACAAAATTTGAACAAACTACGGGTACTGTGATTCTAGAAGAGCTCACAGTGCACCATGCATTCCTAGCTGTAGGTGATTTGTCCTTCATACGTTCACAAGTACCCACAAATCTGCATTATTTGCTCATACAGGATTAGTTATATGAACTTCTAGGGGTCTCTAATCAAAGCTTTTTAATACCCATGATCCCTGCTCAGCTCCTTCAGACAGTTTCTATGGCACTAGTATGCAGGTGTTCTGCATTCACTCACTCAATCATGATGCTTTTATTGACTGAAAATACGTTAATTATGCCTCATTAATTACTTACACCATGCTTAAATGAAAATGGTAATATTTTTTTCTTCTCAATATTTTCCTAATTTGTTCTTCCTAAAATGGCAATCACCCTCAATGTAACTCTGATAGTAAATCTGTTTCCAAATCGTTATTCTTTCTATATATGAAATGCGTTTAGTCTGAAAGGTTTTGTACTACATTTTAAACATGGTGTGTGTGTAGTATTATTGTGTTGTCTATACGGACACAAATGTCATACATTATTTAGAAATTGTTTTGGAAAAACAAAACCCATGAAAAAAGTACAATGAGAAAATATTTCATATATTTCATAATCCAACCTATGCATTGTTCCCCATTTGTGTATATTACAGATTTCCCATGTGTTTTGTCCCAAATTGAGATCATTGGTTCAGTGACATTTTGGCAAAGTAATCACTCACACAGCAACTTTTTGCATTCCTTGCTTGACAGCGGAGTACTCAACTGTACATAATTTGAGGATTATGTAATCAACGTTGACCAGCCGTCGCAGTTAAGGAAGTGGCTGACATGCACTACAGGTAGGAACAACACTGCAAGTGTCTCTTTGTGGACAATTATTATCCTAGGTTATGTGCTTTGCTTGTAAAAGGGATATCCCAAACTGTCTTACCCTGGTAGCCTATCCCTTTTTGGAATTCAGATATTTTATATGTCTTCCTTTATAAACACCTATAAGAACTGTGCTTTTGGTCTATTGCCATAGAAATCGGGCTGAAAATTGCACCTGTATAATCTAATTTCTTAAAATTTTGTCTGGGAGAGATACCCCCCTAACCATTCTAAGAAACGTTGGCTCGTTTACTACGCTTTCTCATATGCACACAAATATTCATTAGTTCATCTTACGCCTCACCACTTTCAAATCCCACCAGCTGCTGCACAGTACTGAGTACAGTGGATTTGAAAGCTGCTTTATTTATACATGGATTTCTGTCGGACGGTCCTCTGTGCCCACCTGCGCAGTGCTGCGGGCTCAGACCCTCTTTTAAGGCACTCAGCTCGCCAGAGCCCACAGATGGTCATCCAAGCACTCGAGGGACAAGATTAGTCAATGTCTTCTTCTCCCTTTCAGTAAAGGCTTTGTTTACACAAACAGAAGCGAGGCTAACACTGCTCACAATCGTATCATATTTTGTTTACAAACTGCATTTTTTTCTGTTTTGCCATGAGTGCTTGTCCCCATTGCCTACCCTCCTCCCGCGCCCTCCATGTTGCTTTCACATCCTTCCGGCCCGCACTGTATTGCTTTTACATTCATTCTCCCACCCTTCCCTATGTTGCCTCTATTCTCACCGCCTCCCCCTAGGTTTTATTCAGCGACCAGAGTCTAGCCTCTCACCCGCAGTGGAAACAGTCCTACTCCGGTTCAACCATGCTCCGTTCAGACCTCGTGGGACTTTGCTCCAAGCTCTCTAATCTGCCTCACCCAGTCGGCAGCAGCAGCCCTCATGGTGCCAAACCCAGAGGCTGACATCCAGTACAAGGTGATGCTGAGTAGTGACAACAATTGTCATCGGTGCAGGGCTGTGGCATAGTTCAAAATGACACCCCTCCCCAATCACTTAAAGAATATGAAAAGGGGACACTGAGTCTCTGATATGCAGTTATTCATTAACCTGGTTTCTTTTTTGCAGTTTTATATAGCACAAACTCTACCTAGAGGTATGTGGATGCTTTACATGAACACCAATTACATTACACAATATAGGCACAGGGACCCTTGATGCAGGGTGTTGAAACCAGTGTGCAGGGGGAGGGCTCCTCCATGTGTATAGGCCGCTCACAGTTGGGTAGGGTCACTTTAGCACACTTCGAAACTTCTCTGTGCTGCTAATGGGCCTCTCGGTGGGAGTCTCCACATTTCCTTCTGTACTGGGAGTTGCTTAACAGAGCACTTGGAAAACACACCAATGCGAATTGACTTTATCTAGGGATTTCACAGACCCTCTGGTGCCCTCTGTTTATTACACAACATTGTTCCTATCGCTAGCACCTAGTTTACCCTGCTGCAGGTGGGCGAAAAGCAGATTCAGCTGTTTCAGGAGTGTCTAAGGTGGACTCTGGGATAAGTGGGCCGGGGAATGCCCATACTGCACCTCCTTTCCTTACTGTGTGAGTGCCTTTCACTCCTGCCATCAGAAGGGGCAGTCAAAGTCTGTGGCTTGCCCCGTATGGAACACCATATGCTGATCCTCACAGAGCTGGGAAGCAGACCTGCTCCAGCAGAGCTAAATAATCTCCCTAACTCCAAGGTCAATCATTAGTTATGATTTCCATCTCTGATACTAACCTAAATATGGCTGAATAGTGGTTCAACCAAGAATCCTCGCCCACGTATACACTTAGTGAGGCTCCTGTCTTTTGGTCCAGGAATGGTGAGTGGACTATAGCCCAAAATTCTTTAGAGCTTTATAAATCGAAGGCTAGTTGTGATTTGTCCCAGGCATCCTCCTTTAAGGCTATAAGTCTATCCAGTCTACATTTCTTGTATTGCAGTCGGAGGGAGGTGACCAGTGCATTATTCCTCGGCTTTTCCTTTGAAGCTTTGAGTAAACTATTGAGTGCCTTGGTGCAAGCAACATTGACCCAACCAGAGTTCTTTGTTAGATGGAGTCCCTTCCGGGATTAGAGATTGCTTTTCACCAGTGAAACACAGGCCTGCGCTATATTCTGTGGGTTGATATGCAAATCAAGACAGGTTAATATTTATTTCTGTGTGCACTCAATTATAGTAGGCAGTAATACGTCTGTTTATTTTAGCCCATTTTAGCACTATTCCATTCCTTCTTGCTATTGCTGGTGCTTGGATCTTCATAACCTGGCTATTAAAACACCCCTTCCAATGAATTTGGAAGATCAGTGCAGCGAGATCACTAAAACAAAATCAAAGGGTCCTATCTGATTAAAGTATATCTTCAGGGGTAATGCCACCAATAGATATTCCAATGTGGAGCCAGGTGTGATATCCCCAAACGTTTTTGTCAGGGTGCCTGTATGCTCTTCGGTGGAATTGAGCATTATCAAGTTTCTAGTTACCAAGAGCCTATTCAGTTTGTCCCCATACTTAGTATGTACAAAATGGTACGGGACATCACCTTCCTCGTCTACCAAGCCACAAAGCGGAGCTTTTATTTTTGGGGAACAATGAGCATTAAAACCTCCCATTCAGACTATGTGTAAGGGATTACAATAGGTGGTTAGTGCTCTATCAAATGCTTGTTCAAGTGAATGGATTACCCAAGCCATATTGTACCCAAAGTTATTATAGAAATTAATTAAAAGCATATCCTCAGCTCCAGGGCCATTACATGCAATAAGGTGGTAGTAGGGGGACTGGACATCTGTCTCAAATATATTTACACACAAGGTGTTTCTAATCAGGGTTAATAGTCCTCTTCTAGCTCTACCTGACCGTGAGGGAATAGCAGGAGTTTGTATTACACAAAACCCATCAATGAAGACCACATCGACTTCCCAGGTTTCTTGAAGGCACCCTAGGCCATAATATTGAATTATCCTAGATCAGTCTTCATTGGACTGATTAGCCCAGCTATATTCCAAGTTAATACATTCACCATATCGATTTTCTGAACCTGGGGCTTGTTACCTATTTGCGAAACTACCTCCTGTTGGCTCTGTAAAGGTAGGGACGCCCTGCTATCAGTCAGTCAATCACAAGTTTCTAAGCCTTCCAGGGGAGCAAATTTATTAGCCAATGGAATAGCAGCCATAGTGTTCCAACTGTCAGGGATGAGTACAGGGGTGGGTGGGAGGTAAGAAGGGGGAAAGGAGCCAGAGTTGTTGAACAATCTTCTATTCGAGGGATCGACGCGCAGCGGTCTGTTGAAGAACCCCAAAGGTAATGGATACATTTGTGTAGATGCTGGGTGGAGTTAGGTAGGGTATCTAGAAGATGTTCCACAAGGCTTTGTGTTTTAAACTTTTAATTACTATACAGCCCCCCGCCCCCCAATTGACTTTGGGGAGTTGCCCACCCAGTGTAATCTTCTAGCCATGATAATGTGGTTAGCAACATTATGGCATTCATAGGGAGGAATAACATTGGACACCCAATGTAAAGTTGTGTTCATTAGTTGTAGTGTTGACTCCATCTGGTGAAGTTGTAATGGTGGAGTGTTTACTAAGATCAACACAAAAGGGCATGCAGCTGGGTGGGAGTTTCAAGTTAGACTTATGCTGATGGTGGTGCACTCCTTGTCCATCCCCTTGAATGCCCTGTCTTGAAGTAGTAATATCTGTGAGACCGTTTGAGTCTGGAGGGCTAAATTATAGTGAAGGGTTGCCTGAATAGGTGTCAGTGTTGCAAGGACCACTACCCAGATGAGCATACCCAGAGATTGGGCAAGTATTTGAACTACTCATTGCCGTAAAGTTTGCAGTCAGGTTTACCACACTAGTGATGTTATCCTTACTTAGCCCTCCCCCCCCCCCCCCGGCAATTACCTCCCTGTACCCATGAATACAGGGAGTAGCCCGTGAGCACTCAATCCTAATTGCGCGCTGTGTGTTAGCGTTAGCATTAATAGGAAAAGAGTCTTTGCATTTGCACTGACAAACACAGCTGGTGTTCTACACAGGTTCGACAGGCCTGGTAATACTATCACAAACTCTACCCCTTACAACATGTGCTATGTTAGCCTTGATGCGATTGAGACTTTTCATTACAGGTTGCAGGAGTTGAGCAACAGTACTTTCCAATTCTTGAATGGTCATCCCTGAGTCCGTTACGACTGCTGCTCTTGAAAGGAAAGAGTCCACTGCGTTGACGACCTCAACTCCTTGGTCTCACAGTGGCCTTTCTCTTCACTATATTCCGCAACTAAGTCCCTGCAGGAGGCTGCAGGACAAACCACCTCGTTAGAGGGGGGCCCAGCCCAGCCTCCTACGGGCGTGGACCGGCCCGCCCTTGGCCCGGGAGTTCAACGTGCTTTTAAGCGTGGGCTGCAGAAGGGCGACTTGGTAAATGTAGTCCTCCTCCAAAAGCTTCACCTCCACTTCGGGCTCCCAGCAGGAAAACAAACAGACTGACAGGCGGCTACCTTGTAACCGGTCACAAAGTATTTTGGTGATCTTGAGGGGGGGGCAGCAGGGCTTGCACAAACATTATTTCACCTAGGCAATGTGGCTATGTCCTGAAATGTTCATTGCACTGTCCCCCCCAACCCCCTCTACCACTTTCAGACAGCAGCTATCGAAGCTTCCCCCGAACGTCCGTTGGGGGTCAGCCCTGCACCGCCATCTTGCTCCAAAAATGGCTGTGTCGTTATAAGTGTTTGTTTTTTAGGAAAAAAAATATATATAAGTGCTGAGGTGCAAAGATGTGCTCAGAAATCTGCAGCCAGTGCTGTCAAATTTGCGAGAAGCTGAATACTGTTCATGTGTGGTCTAGTTTTCACCTCGTGTCTTTCATCCACCAACATACACTCGCTGCCCCTTTTCCCCACACTTTCATGATTTATTTTTCTTTAGTTTTTTTTAAAAATCTTTATTTTATTATTTTCATAGATATATAGCAACAGTACAAGGGTATACTAGTACGTGCTCCATGCAAAGTAAGAAGAAAGCATATCAATTTTAGGCAGATCATTGAGCAATAAGACAAGCATCATACAGTGGTTTGACAGTGGTAAACTTGCAGCGTTGCTCCTGCACTCGGGAAGTAAAGTTCGGAAAGATGGTGAATGATACGCCCTCATAGTTAAGCTGTTTCTTCTCTCGAGCCACCCGGAGGACCACATCACGGTCTCGATAGTTGAGGAGGCGCGCTATTATGGGTCGTGGAGGCATTCCCGGCTTGGGTCGCGGGCCCAGCAACCGATGCGCGCGTTCAACTATAAATTGAGCAGAGAGGGCCCCGTCACCTGCGACCGCCAGAAGCAGCCTTTCAACATACAGCTCTAGAATGCCTGTGTTGGTGCTCTCAGGAATACCAAGAATACGAACATTGTTACGCCGACTGCGAGCTTCAATGTCCTCGTTCTTGGCGTCAATGATGCACAGCAGTTTGTCCATTTGAGTAACCGCCTTTTTTAGCTGTTCGGAGACGTCCTCGGTCTCGGAGATACGCTGTTCCGCCTCCTTGAGGCAACCTTCATGTATGTCCAGCTTATGTACAATGCTGTCCATTCGCGTCTTCAAGGTGTCGACCTTGTCCGCAATGGTTGTGAAGCCCTGACGCATTTCCGTTAGGATAGTTTGCAGATCAGTGTCCGGCCCCGGCTGGGAAGCGTTTGCTGTGTCTTCATGCCGGTCCTCGTCATTCCCCGGCGCTTTCTTAGCCGTTCTTTTATTGTCGAAAGTGATCCGTGGTTGCCTAGGATCCGGACGACCCATAGTATCTTGAGCAGGCAGCTTCCACCACTACCCAGCGAAGGTACGGGCCCCGCACTTCCACAAGGCTAGGCAACCGGGGAGCATAGACAATGGTAGAGCAATTATAGTCAAACCGCGGTGAAGGATCAAGGCCCAGTAGAATGTGTAACATCAAACAATACACCAGGGTCCAATGAAACAATCGGGCACTACGCCTGCAGCAATATCCACTTTTGCGACCGTCAGGGCGGAGGGACAGATGGCACGTCGGTGGGACCCCAGCAAGGCACCTCACGCGAGTTTCTCCGACAAGGTACCGCTCATCACTAGTTACCGCCAGGCTCAGGGGACTGATCGCCCTGCAACGCAGCACCACGCCGTGAAGCACCCTCGTAGACGTAGCCTGCAGGACAGGTCAGTCGGGACCAGAGGCGTGTGGGAGTCGCAACAGCAGCCAGGACTTAGGAAGACTGGAGGGGCGGCGTGTAGTAGTGTCACTGCAGCGTCTTTAAAGCAGCATACCCAGGCAGTCCCATGCGCCACGTAGCTATCAGCAATGCAAAGGTTATTCGCAAGAAAGGCTATCCTCCCGCTTCTTCTTCGGTGGCTATAGATGGGCCTATTTCATAAATGCACACAGCTCAGGCCCCAGGGTCATTGTTCTCTTCCGTGGGAGAAGCGCCGCTACTACACCACTCAGGGCGCCGCCATCTTAGAGTCGCGGCCTGCCGCCAATGTCCCGTACCTTGAATCGGCCGTTAAGGAAATAGGACAGACTTGAAATACAGCGTCGGGGAGGGCGTCCCTGTCCCACGAAGTCCTCCGCTTATCGTCTGCCACTAGAAAGGAGCCGCTCCACCCAGGAAGTCTCCCCGTCTCACATGCGGCCCACTCACCACGTGGAGTCCCCGGCTCTTGCGTAGCAGGCGGCGCTTCTGCAGCGCTCCGTCGCAACCCAACAGTATGCCCGCGGCGGCCACAAGGCAACGGATTAGGGCAATCCCCGCAATGTAGGCGGCCAGCTATTAGCTCATCAGTGTCACAGGGATGCCAGCCATCGATGCCGAGCAGTTCGAAGCATCAACGGGGTCAATCAAGCGAGGATAAATGCAGGATCGGGAACCGGACTGCGGGAGCCTCAGACAACCGCGGCCATTCCGCTCGTGCGCCACCTAGCGCCCCCTTATTTTTCTTTAGTTAATAAATATGTTGCAGGTTTCATATTGACATGTGGCTGGATTTCATAAACATGTACAAGAACTTTCAAGGCTGTAGTTGGTCATGCTCTGGAAAATCAAGTAGCTTAAACCAGCCATGATGTGAAGTTGTTGAGGGTCCTACTGGTGAGGTGGCTAGACTACTGTAACTTCATCTACAAAGGGGTCCTGAAAAAAAACTTTCAGATGGACCGCAAATGTTACAGTATTATCTGCAAAACTATGCCTAAATCTTTAGAAGCACAATCATATGAAACAGGTAATTAATATACTCTGCTGGCACCCAATGGAATCACTGCTCAATTTGCACTGTTCATAAGCCCTATGGAACAAAAGAGCTCGCTAGTTGCATAATCTGGATCCCCACTCCATTCAGTCAGGAACCTCCAATCAGTCATTTTGTTCATAATCCACCAGCTGGACTCTGGACCAAAGAAACTTTGTGGATCACTGGGTACCCTCTGTCCCAAGCAATTTAATTGCTTGATTTCAACCTGAGAGCAGAACCTAACACCTCTGAAGGCTGTTGATCCACTGAAAAAAACCTGTCACATTGATCCAGAAGCTCCAGACAAGGCCTTCACCCCTTGTACCCACTTGCAGTCTAGCTACCCTTGATCTTTTCTGCGGTTCATGAACACCAAGCAGATAGCACCAGGTAGTCACTGACTACAAGTCGACATGCAGGTTTTTATAAAACTCAAACATAAATGAGAGACCTGCAGTGTGGAAGTTGGGGACAGGCTTATAAGTAACATTCTTAAATATTAATTCACAGAAATAGTGTGATATGAACTAAACCATAGGTCTAAAAACAAAATTTGGGTTAAAGTTGAATTGCAGGGTATTATAATCAGGAACACTAAATCAATTCTTGAAGTCCTTTATTAGTAAGAACAGTCAACATGACATCCATAACCCTGCCAGTCAAGTACTGGCTGGAGTGCAGCTTAGAACGTTGACAGGAGGGAAAGGGTCAGCCCAACTGGGGCAAAACACTGGGGGTCGGAATGAACCATTATACTTTTATAGCTAAATACAACACATCTCCTACCCCATAATACACAACATACCGGAGTTAAAACAAGATAGATTTTTGGTCTGCAGACAAATTCGAGCATTTAAGTGACACAGATATAAGTAACCAAGCTTTGCTTGTGGGGAGCTCCCAATATCCTTTCCCCGACAAGGAGAGCTGGCATATAGGTGCCCCAATGAACATTCCTAAATATTTCTGATACTTACTATGTCACTTAGTCCGCTTCCTTAACTCAAAAGGGCCAGGCTTCCTATGCTAGAGCCTGATCAATCATCTCCACAATTCCTAATGGGTGCCTAAGCTTATAAGCCAATGAGGTGGGATACACCCAAAAGGTTTCTTTACATGCTTTCCTCCCGATGACCAAACGTTACTAACCAAAGGGGTCTCCTCAACATCCTGACACCCTTTCTAATAACTATGCACCGTAGGGCGACCTGTGTAGGGCAATATAGATTGAACTTACTTATGTGTCTCTTTTTCACCAGTGGTGAATACTTCAGCTGCCGAGGAACAGGCTTCCTTGCTTACTGTCATAGCATCACTCCCTGAACGCCTGCACTGTCTAGCCTTTACTACATTTACCATTAAATTGCAACCTACTTGACCAACCTGTGTTTTGGTTACTACCCTTCCTCTACTGATCTCTTGAATGGGGGTGTTCTCTTCCCTCCTGGTGCTGATATCATTAGCCTTGACCAAGACCCCCTCAATGTTCCGCTTGTAAATGCCCTCATCAACACTTGTTACTATGGGTACGACTCCACTTAAGTTTCCTGCAGGTTCAATCTCTTCCTGCTTTACATATTCTCTTTGAATTCCTTGAGAGCTTCCCTTTTCACCAATTGTATTCTCATTACACATTTCTCCTCTTCTTACTATTTCTTTTTCACCACACTTCTTTGACATCATGACCGGTTCTCCACTAGTGGCATCTAGAATCATCCTTAAGTCCTTTTGTTGAGCCCATCCCAGTAAATTTAGACCATCTATCACCACCAGGACTTTTCCTAACGTGCTTTTACCCTTAAAGGATATTTTCCCTAAGAACATTCCTTCTAGAGGTATTCTCCCACCATTATAGCCAATGGGGCAAACATCAGGTTCCCTCAATATTGTGCTCCATTTACCAGCCTTCTCCTCATACGTCTTTGAATTGATGAAAGTGAATTGAGAACAAGAATCTGTAAATACTTCGATCATATCGCCATTTAGATCAATTACACATTTTGGTAAATTTCCTCTCTCATCAGGGTCTTCTACCATATTACAAATGCATAACACATACCCTTCTTCACACTCATCACTATTTCTCACCAGATTAATATTTTTAACTCTAGAATTTTCTTTGCATGCTCTCTCAAAATGCCCTTTCCTGTTGCAATTTCTGCATGTTGCTGATCTCGCTATACATCTGGTACTATTAGCTAAATGTCTGGTACTGCCGCATCTAAAACATTTGAGTCTATTTTCTTCCTTACATATCTCTTCTTTTTGTTCACTGCAGAAATCCTTTCTCATTTTGTTCTTTACTGCATACACATCTCGGTTAACCTCCCAGCTTCCACAAATTTCGTTTACTTTGCTTCCTTCGTCTATATTCATTTCTCTCACACATTCTGCAGTGTGTTCTACACTCTTAGCTAAATCTACGGCATTTCTCAAATCAGGATTACCTACCAACAACTTCTCCTGAATTTTCTTGTTGTTGGTGCATCTCACCAGTTGATCTCTTATAAGTGATTCAGTAAGATCATTGAATTCACAGGTGTTCGCTAGTCCTCTAAGGCATGCTATATAGTTTCCTAACTTCTTGTTTTTCCCTTGCACCCTTCCATAAAACTTGTGTCTTTCCAACACTACATTTATCTTATCTGCGTATTGTAATTCTAATTTCTTTAAGCTTTTTTCATAGATATCCATATCCTCACCTTCACCTACCCCTCCTTCCAACTCTGGTAGGCTGTCAAAGACTTTCCTTCCCTCCGTCCCAAGATTTATTAGGAGTATGTTCTGCTTCCTGATGGCAGAAAACCCACTTGCTCCTATTGCCACCACGTATGACTCAAATCCCTTCCTCCAATCCTTCCATGGCAGAACTGGCTCTCCTTCCTCTGTTAGGAATGGAGGCGGTTGATTCATGCTTGCTGCCGCCATATCCAGGGTGACTAAAAGAAAAATCTAACTCCTTGTGGTGCTACACTTATGGTACGCTGTATGATAGAGAGTATGGCGCTGTTTATAATAACCTATACAACCTCAGGGTAGACACTTTTCTAATAATTTAACTTTTCCTTAACAACATTAAACTTTCACCAGAGTTACTGCAAGTTATTACTTTCAATATTATACTCCACCAACCATTTGAATTTATCTATTCATGAACACGTTATTTCTAGTCACAGCTTAATAGTACTCCCCAACTGGTGTGACTAAACACCATATACCACGTTTCTTTACACTCACTTTCTCTTTGGAATCTGCAAATCCAATCCTCTAGCAGTTTCCAAAGATCTCCTATCAAAGCAACTTGACCTAAACCCCCAAATGAATTGCTGTGCTCCCACCCTCAAAATGATCTAAAAGGAAATAATGCAAATCTGTTTCTCCAGCAGCTTCCTGAGAAGTGTCTTACTTAAGTAATGTAACCTACAACCTTGACTTTATTTTACTGTGCTTCCCCCCCCATAAGATGATCAAAGAGGGATTAAATCCATTCAATCAATAAACTACTTTGCGACTTGCTCTGGTCCTTAAGTCAGTTCTGTGAGGAATCTGCCGATGGTATTCACAGCGTCTTTGACGAATCTGTCACAACCGGAACCCTTTTTCCTCACTGCTCTGTCACTCGCCTCACACAGTTACAGTCGATCACCACCGCTCTTAAGAAAGTTCCCTCCTCAGAAAGACCCTTTACGCGCACGAAAATGTCTCACTTCTTTCACCAGGATGTCTTCCTCCGTCTTTAAAACCGGTAACAGCTTCCTCCTTTAACACAGAGGTTCAGTCTCTCACAGGATTTCTTCGCGCTTACCTCGCGCCGGCCTCCGCTGTCGCACAAAACGCCGCCTCGACACCTTTCAACCTGCTGCCTCGCTCCAATTTACGACGGTACAGTTCCTCTCAGGATTCTCCTTCTTCAACAGCAAAATGCCTCACTCCGTCATCTCACACCAGTCACAGCTTTGCCTTATCGCACGGAGGTTTAGTCTCTCAGAGGATCTCTTCACACTCACTTCCAACTGGTCTCCGCTATCGCACAAGGTGCCGCCTCACAGTCTTTCACCTGATGCTCTCACCTCAGATTGTCGACGTCTCGTCACCTTCACGCGGATGTCACCAGTCTTTATTTACTTGCAGGCTCACTTTGCTCCGCTTCGTAATCTTCTTCTTATTGCTCACAATCCATTCCGTTTACATTTCATTTAACTCTTCCTTCCACTGGTCCCGGGTAACGATTGGAGGGGATGTCATGCGTTGGCCTCCTCCCAACAATAGTATCCCATCCTCGTCGCCAGTATTATAATCAGAAACACTAAATCAATTCTTGAAGTCCTTTATTAGTAAGAACAGTCAACATGACATCCATAACCCTGCCAGTCAAGTACTGGCTGGAGTGCAGCTTAGAACGTTGACAGGAGGGAAAGGGTCAGCCCACCTGGGGCAAAACACTGGGGGTCGGAATGAACCATTATACTTTTATAGCTAAGTACAACACAGTGGTAAAAAGAAATAGAAAAAAATCACAGATACAATAAAAACTGAGAACTAAATTATGTCTGCCATGATTGGAACCGTTTGCAGAGAGGGTGCTTTGCTACTGCACACACTGAGAACCAAATGGTAGCAAGCACTCCAAATGTCACCGTCCGTAAAATAAGTTTTATTTGGGAAAAGCAATCAGTCCCTCTTTCTTGCTCATACACTCATCCCTCTTCTCGCGCTCTCTCACACTCTTCTCGCCTCTCTGATGTGGTTTACTTCAGGTCTTTGCGCGCAGTTTCTTTCCCATGCCTTTTCAAAGTTTCTGCCCCTCAATCCCATGCTCTCCTCTTCTTGGGGTGTCTTTACATATATAGGTGCTCCCTCTTTATGTATCTGGCTCCTGCTCTCTTTCTTTCTTTCTTACACACTCTTTCTGCTTCACTGTCTGGAGTTCAATCACCACTTTGTGCACAAACTACCTATCCCTCTCGGTCTTCATGTCTATTCTGAGCAGCTCTCACCCCTATCTATCCGCCATGCTACATAATTTCACTATACAAATTCACTCCACACCACACAATTCCACAACTAACAATTAAAATCCAACCCATATAATTCCACTCCACACTACATGCCTTCACTCCACTCCAAACCAAAATACGTAGGTAAAAGACATTGTAATTTGCAACACTAACAGCTCTAACTCTCGCAAATGCTAGACCGAGCGCATTGCTAAAACACTCTTATTTGGACCTTAGTTGTAAGGGTACTGATACTGAGAGCTCCAGCGCCCCTCTAGAGGTCGGCGCCCTGGGCGCACGCCCACACAAGGTAATGTACTGGCAGGATAGAATACAATGTTAGGAAAAATGATAAGGGAGGCAGTGCTTTTAATGAAACTGAGGGTGCGACAGAGTCCTGAATTAAACAACGGGCACAATGTGGTAATAAAAAGGCAGTGGAACACAGTTCAGTGGAAACTGCATACAGGAAAGCTGCACTGAAGAAGTCAAGACACTAAGCTCTGAGGAGGGCAATAAGCAATGTCCCAACGATAGATGGAGAGCTTGATGCAATGAAAGGAGGCGGCGGAAACATAATGCACTGAACAGATTGGGCACACAGATCACTGAAAGGTAGAAAGGCACAATGCACACGGCGCACAAAGTATAGCCCTAGAGGAGGTAGGTTGTACTTGTCATACAAGTAACTGTGCCAGGAAATCAAACAGTAACGCACCTGTCAGCGGAGCCCGTGTTTGAATTATGCAAAAGTAAACCGAAGGATGCGAGCGGTTCGGGTTTGTTGCCTCGAGTGCTGGAGGGAGGGAGGGATGGGATTGGTGGAAAGCCTAACATCAGTATGACTCATGAGTTTTGTCAGATACCAGTTGAAAAAGAAGCACCAGCAGTTGTAGAAATAATACCAAAACATGCACACGTCTCTAACAACGTAGAAAGGCTGAAAATGCAATGAGGGAATAAATATCAATATACAGATGCTCTCGCATTGGTGCTTGACACGTTTCTTTTGGGGGCGGGAGAGGGTCGTGATTACTTTAATCTGAACTGTATGCTTGAATGTTTGGAAGGTCGACACTTTTCCGACAGAAAAATACCTACCATTTTTGCCCACGTTCTAGGGTTCTGGAAAGGTCTGGCCGTATTTTTTTGTTTTTGCAGTTTTATATAGCGCGAACTTGACCTAAAGGTATCCGAGAGCTTTAAATGAACACCAGTTGCATTATAGAAGGACACATTAATTTTTCAGGCACGGGGCGATGAAGTGATTGCCCAGAGTCACAGGATGCTTGAGCTTCCCGCCAAGTCTCGCATCTGGTTCCCCAGTTTCAAGCTCGGCTGCTCTGGCCTCTGCATAGCTGCCAAGGTGTCAGATTGCTATGTGTGATATTTTAATAATTTCAGTGTATTATCATAGCTGCCAAGGTGTCAGATTGCTATTAGTGACATTTTAATAATTTCAGTGTGTTAGAAGCGGCTGTCTCTAGTTGGCAGAGGTATACACTTCTGACAAATAGGGACACACCTTTTCTAGTCAGGGCAAGGGGATCACACACTTAGATAACCCCTGCTCACCCCCTTGGTAGCTTGGCAAAGCAGACAGGCTTATCTCAGAGGCAGTGCGTTAAGTATTTATGACCCCATACAGTAATAAAGTGAATACACTACAAATGGACACGACACAGTAGTATTATAAAAATAAGAATGTTTATATAAGGTTTAGCACAAGACCAAATAACGACAAAAATATACCACAATCTTAATAAATACTCTTGGAAGGAAAAATAATAGTTCAAGTACGGTTTCTTCTTAGCACAAAAGTCTTTAGTAACAAAAGCAACTCTTCTTCTTTAAATCACAGTTCTTGGCAACAATGTAACCCCCACAGGAGTCACACGACGTCGAGGCAAAGTTAATCCAAAGGTTCGACGTCGACCGCGAGGATCGCTACGTCGAGCCCGGAGTCGAACAGACCCACACAACACGGTATCTTGGAAAAGTGAAGCACACGATGATCAGCGGCGTCGAGATGTCCGGCATCGCGTCTTCGGCGTCAATCGGGCCTCGGAGTTGGGGCGATCTGCAGCGGCGTCGACAGATGTCAGGCAGGAGCAGCGCTCACGGGTCGCAGCAGGATACGGCGTCGTCGTCGATGTCGATGATGATGTTGCAAGAGTGAGCAGCGCTCACGGCGTCGAGAGGGCTCGGTGTCGAGGCGTCGGCAGCGGCGTCGCTACTAGCGTCGATCGGGCCCGGCGGCCGGCGTCGAAGGTGCGGGACACGGGAGCTGCACTCACGATGTCGAGCTGGATTCGGCGGCGTCCGTCGGCGTCGAGATTGCTGGATTCTTCAGAGGTGCTGGATTTTCAGGTTCCAGCAACAAGCACTTTTAGCAAATGATGAAGTCCTTTAACCCTGTGACTTCAACAGGAGGCTGGCACTCTTCCAACCCTTGGAGATTTCCTTGGCAAAGCTTGAGAGTACACACTCAGTTCCTCTCTCCTGGTTCCTTGGCAAAAATAAAGAAGTAACTGCAGGATTCCCCCAACAAACAGCACACTGGCAGAAGGGGTAGGCAAGTCCTTGGATCAGCAGGCTTCTTGTCCTTGGTTCAGGTTTCCTTGTCAGAAGTGATCTAAATTCTCAGTTCAGGGGTCCTTCTCTTATACCCCTTTTCTGCTTTGATCCCTTTGTCCGTGCAGGGGAATTCCCCCCCATCCTGGGTTTGTTGTGTAGTGTAGTTCCTATTATTCCAATAGGCTCTGCGCATTGGAATAATACCTTCAATAGTATAGGCCTAGACCAGACGTTAACTAGGTCTACTACTGTCGATATTAGACTTAAAGTTTTGGGTTTGCCAGCTAGCTCAGAGTTCACTAGAAACTTTCTCGAATAGGCAAGGAGGAGTTGAACCTCCCTGGATAGACAAGAAGGGATTTAGTTTCTGACAACCATAGAACATGACAACTTTGCTCTCCCCTAATCAAGAGTGTATCTCGAGAGTCGTGTGAACAAAAGGCAATTTATTTTACTCAGTCAGTACGTGCATTCTTAGTCTCATCAGATTGTAGAGAAAAGGAAGAGACGGGCGTGTTCAATAAAAGATGTTATTTATTGATCAGTCTCTTTTCTCATACAAGAGAAATGGATCGATATTATTGCAATACTTATGGTTAAGTAAAGTGCATACATTAAAAGCAGAAGTATAAAATAATACTGTAAAAACATTGATATGGTTTCTAAGCCATATGAAGGTTTAAAATGAATAAGATATATTACATACACATATACATTTGACTACTCGTACTCAACTGGTGTTTCTAACTACGCCTACCCCGTGTACCTGACCTAAGTCTAATGCGTGGGCGGGAGTAGAAAGTAGCAGTTTAAGTTAAGTTTGTTTTGCCAAGTGACTGACTAAAGAATTCTCTGTGAGGGGTTATTCAGTTCTGTACCTGGAATCTAGAATGGATGAGGGATGGTATCTCTCGTCTCTGGCCTCGATATTCCAGGCTGCCTGCGAGGGCTACCCGGAAGCGCCGGAGCTGGATTTCTCGGCAGGAGAATAGACAGCTTCTCGTTCTCAGCGCGTCAGGAAGGCGGGGCTGCGCCAGCGGGGTCTGCTCTGCTCTGGGCTTCGGCAAGTCTGGCTGCTCCGATCTCGTCACCACCGCGTGTGTTTGCATAGGGCAATATCGGTAATATTTATACCTTTAAGGTGCCGAGATTGACGTAAGGATGGACATAGATACGTCAATAAGGATGTCATACGACCAGGTCGTTAGCACATTCTTTTGCTGAAGTTCTCGGTGAAATCAAAACAATGGCCGCAGGGTTTTTCCCAGGTTGTCATAGGTTTGATTTGTTTTGAGAACTCCGTATGCCTTATCAGGGGCTGGAGGAATATCGCTTGTCTAATTAGATGGCAAGCGTTATGACCTAATCAGATAACACGTTCCTGTGCCGTAGTGTGGCTTTATCAGATAACGGTTCCTGCATATTGGGGGTTTTCTGCCTCATGGGATGGCTGCTAGTTAACTTGTTAGTTTGTTAACCAGAATAGGGTCAGGAATAGGGGGATCGATACAGAACCTATAGGAATACATCACACCCACTCCACGCTAACTATGGACATATTTACTAATCTATGCATAGTAAAACATACGGTAGAGTATCGTGTATACCTTACCACCCCAAAATACATAAATGCATTTTGAAATTATCAAATATACGGAAAAAAAACATTTACATGTATTGTATGCACTCAAGCTGTGAAATAATGCTAAAGTAATCACGCATTTGTATACATTATTGCTAAATGGTATATGAGAATTTACACATGAAATGGCTCTTAATACAGAAAAAAGTTCGAGACCATTCCATCACAGAATAAAATAATTATGAACATACCAGCGGGCAGCTAATGTCTATAAGCTATCTAAAAAGTAGAAATCTTAGTTCTCTAAGAATAGTTCTTACTTTAAGCAGAAGATAGTGTCCCGAAAAATATGCAAAAATATTTTGGGGCTGCTGAAAAAATTGCTGTCCGTGAACTGGAGGGAAAAATGTTCATGGTATTTTGCTTTTCTAGTTGAAGGCCAAATTCAGGGAACGCCGTGTACGAGCTTGCTCAAAAGTCTCTATTTCTGCTCTGGTGAGAACATCATATCATTTAGACTCTCGAAAAAGTTGTCAACAGCTTCCTGGGAGAGTTCCACTAACTCGGAAATAGGTGTAACCATGCATTCGTGCGCATGATTGTCTCCATTGACATTCTGATTTGGATTGCTGACAGAAGGTCGTACCTGATCGATGCTGCTTTCATTTTGAACTTCACTACCCCTTAATCGTAGTGGTGAAGCTTCCACGAATGCCGTCATCAGGATTGGTAGCCGTTGAGGGCAGCACAAAGCATGAGCCTTTGTTGGACTCAACAATGTTTCTGCATCCATTGGCGCATCCGATTGTAGTGTCAGTCCGGTGTCTAACACGCATTCTTCTCCGCATAGCAGGCACCTTAATACAGGTAAAACACATCGATGCCACATTGGTCGAAATGAAAGAAACCAAGTCATGTTCAGGTCTCTAAGCCGGGATAGTCCCAGGATTTTTGATATCCGGTCCCGGTATCCAATGGCTAGGATTGTTTCTTCCCTTGTCGCAGGTGTTTTGTCTGTGACATGGTTTGCCATAACGAAATATAAGGACTAAGAATAGGATTCCTGCAATTAGTCCCAAAATGAGGGGAACTCCGCCAAAAATCGAATGGACGAAATCTGGAAAAATACCCAGTATGGCTTTGAATGGTGTTAATGCCATCGAAAATACTGTCTTAAATACTTTTGAGACTCCACTGGTATCAGAAATATTTAAGATTTCATTCAGGATTTCTGCGAAATGTATGGGGGAATTAGTCGATAACAATGAATGTATCTCTGCAGTCGTCCTTGCGACTAGGAGATCATACGTTTCTTTTGATGACGTGAGCCTTGTCGGCGTCTGAAGAAGCACTGTTTTCATTCTGCTTAAAGTATCTATTCCAATAGAAGTAATTTTCAAGTTGGGCCATGCCCTTGCCTCCCTGTCTGGAAAGGAGCTGGGGAACAATAAGCGTCCACAGCACTTGACCTTCGCAGTCGTAGTTACGAGATAAGGAGTCCCGGGCATAAGACTACAGCATCTGCGGTCCACAATTAGAATGTAACTCCCATTATAGAGTCTTTGAAAGAATGGTTCTATCTCTGTAGCAGGTGTGCCTAGCTGGTGACATGAAAGGTTATTTGAGTTCCCTTCACAGGCTCCATGCAAACTAATTCCGTTACACAGAAGTGTACCGCTTAGTGACATCGCACAATTATTGCCACTAAGAAACACTTTCTGTCCTTTATTACTGACACATGCATGTGAATAGGGCAGGTTCCATGTTGTTTTAATGTACCCTTTTCCCAATTTTTCGTACATGCCAGCCTGTATATATTTTTGGCAGTATTGAAACCTGAAGGTTTGATATTGGAATATTAATTATCCCATGTATTATCCATTCACTGACAGGTCGTTCTGACATTGTCACTGGTAATCTTTCGAGTTTCTCAATGCTCAGGATTGTATAATCAGCACCCTTTTGGGCCATACTGATTTGTTTATCAGTAAGGTTAAATTTATTGAAAAGTGACGTTGTGTTGATTAAACGCCAAGGCACATAGCCTGAACGCAGATTTTGTAACGTCCAGCCAAGCTGTACAATAGAACGCAATTGAGACTGACCGTGTTGTAACAACAGTAAGTCTTGCGATATTATGTCTATTGCTGAAGACACAATGCTGTCCAGAGAAAAAATTCTGGAGGACAGAATCATTAACCCATTGTCCACTACAGAAAGTGATTTTTCCAAATTAATACGGTCAATTTCCCGTATCCTTTCTGCTGTCTCAATTTGAGTAACCTTCCAGGCCTCATTGTATGCTGCATATACAGAGGCTGCTATGAAACGCTTTTGACGCTGTTTGCGTGGTCCCATAGTGAAATCACGCAAGTCAGCACCATCAGTAAGTAAAGTTAGGTGTTGCTTAATTTCTGCCAGTGTGGAAGTTTGTAGCCATTGAAGGCATAATTTGCCCACACTGTAGGTGGTTATTATCCCTGGGTGATGTCTTTGGGGATATCTAGGGTCTGGCCTGGTCATTTTGAACCCCTGTGTTTTGTTCAGGAATCTGTCTTGACAGTTATTAGTATCTGTGGGCCAGATCAACCACTGTTTCCAATCTGGATGTGTTCTGTTTTGGTTTAATACATAGTTTATGTCTATCTCCTCATCTGTAGAGCTATTGCTGTTCATTGTTGGTTTTGGAATAGACGGTTTTTTAAGTCTTTGATTTTGGCTAAGCCAAGACAGGTAGTTTGTTGAACAGTGTCATTTAAAAATATAATTTGTTCTGCGATCATGCAGGCTCTAAACAAAGATTCTATACCCTGTACTTGCCATTCTTTTGTGCCCCAAACACTTTTCAATTCAACATTTTTGTCCCAATAATCAAAACCAAAAGTATTCATTTGTTCAAAGAATGAGTCTGAATATATCAATTTTGTGTTGGTTATCATGGTCTTTGTCCCTGTCTTATTTGACAATTTGAAATAAAATGTTTCAGCATTACTTATGTTAAAACCTGAAAAGTATGAATATTTGTCATAAACGGTTCTTGAGCTTCCTTTTGGAGGGGTTGCACAATGTTCCCATTGATTATAATTTAAAACATTTCTAGGTTGTGCAGATCTATGTAAAAAATGGTTACCATAGTGGTTGTAGCAATACATACTATCATAATTTGTAGAACCCTGCAAATAATCATGTTTGGTAAATTTAGCAGACATCACTAAGTCAGACATCATATTGTTTATACTTTCAAAGTCCCAATCATCAGCAAATGTGCTTGGTTTTACGAAGTCACTCAATGAGATTTTAATTTGGTGTGGATATTTCAGGATTTCAACCGGACCATAGATTTCGTAGTCAGTGTTGTCCCATGCTACCCCACCCGGTATAGGATTGGCTGTGAAGTTGACTGAAGAAAGTTCTCTTTTCTCGACGTGTGAAGATGTGTGTGGTTTGAGGATCAAGTTGATTTTCTGACTTGCTGTGTCCATTTTAGCATATTTTCCCTCAATGAAGCGTCCCAAAGTTAGTATCATGATGAGCCAAAGTATGAGGATAAATGCACCAGAACCCACCCAAAATTCAATCCATGGAGAAATCAGATATGTTTCTTTCAGTTGTTTCAAAAGTTCTTTAGCTTTATCTTTAAAGGTTTTTGATGATGGCTGTGTTTTTGATTCAGTGAAGCCTTCGGAGGAATCATCGAAGTTTATGAAGTAGCCGGATGCCGTTCTGTCAATTGTTCCAATTGCTTCAGGATTACTGTTTCTTGCATAGTCGTTTGTTACTTCATTATAGGTTGGTGTGTCTCTGCTAAATGTTTTTATTTGGGTTTTCAGAGGTCTAAGTTCCATTACATTGTTGCATAGTCCTTGTTGTAGTTCTGTAGGCGTTTCGAATGTGATTAGCCTCTTAGATTGAACCTCTGTGTTTGTAGCAAATCTTGGTGTTCTACTACTTATCGGGAGTCCACTTGGCCTACTATTTGTTATCGGCCACATGATTGTGGTTTTACCAGGTCGATGGATACAACTCGGTTCTCCTTTTTACCAGCAAGCGGCGGTAGTACTACTGATCTTGTCCCGTTGACAGACAAGACAGGAACTGCTTTTCTGTAAGAAGGCCCAAATTCCTTCTTTACCGCGATCTTTTCTCTGACTAGATCCCCGACTTTTGGAATCCAGACAGGTCTTGCTGGGACAGGTGGTGGTTCTTCAGTGGTTGTTGGCTGCTGTTTCAACTTTATGTTGCTCAGGTCTTTTCTTGTTTCGTTTAAGTCCTGTAAAATAGCCAAACGATCTTTGATATCAAAGCTTTTTTCCTTTACCACTGAAGTCTGACTGTCAAGGTCAGAGATTAACATCCTAGTTCCAAATAATAATTCGTACGGACTGAATCCCTTCAGAGAATTTCTTGGCAGGTTATTTAGACTACGTTGGACACTTATTAGATGCTTGACTCACCCAGCTCCCGAACCTAATATCCTTTCCGTTATAGATTGCTTTATGCCTTCGTTTTTTCTTTACACCATCCCGTATCCCTCAGGAAGGAAGTGAGAAGATTCCCGCTGTGCTATGCTCATTTGGCCATGTTTCCCCTCAGGCTGGAGGGCTAGAGTGAAAACAATGGTCAAACGTAGCATGCTCTTAGCGTATATGCCATTTAGACTCGCAAATCTTTGTATAACAGTCCAGACGTCAGCCGAGGGCTGGTGATCTACATTATAAGTGGAAACTAGCCTGTATATGTTAATCGCAAGCCTTGCTTTTTACTGTTGATTTTTTCTGGAGTGAAACGACACGGTATTACACCGTTTCTCTCACCACTGCGATGCCTGTTGCAGTTGGGGCACTTTTTTACAAACATGGTGTGATGCAGGCTCATGCCTGGCCACCAGTACCTTGATTGTAATTCTTCCAGAGAATCTTTTAGTTTGAGGTGTCTGAGACCCTCGCCCATATGTGCGTCTGCGATTAACAAGTTTCTCCTGTCCATGTTTGGAATCACTCTATCCCCCACTCCAGGGATTCGAGCAAAAGGGACGGAGTTTGCATCGATTATGTATGTATAATTGAGTGGATAGTTGATCGGTAGCGCTGAGCAGTCACCTTTTGATGACGTTTTTACTGCCAGCACTGTTTCACCGTCAATATACTTCACTGTACGCTTTTTTCGAACTACGGAAGCCGATTTAGTTGCTACCGCTGTGGCTGTCTCAGCCAATGAATTCCCTGCAACGTGAACGCCATCACGCTGATGACTCAGTGAGTGTGTCACGTGAGTCTTTGGTAGTTCTTTTTGTAAAAGAGCTATTTGTTCCCAAAGCAGTTTTTGCTTTATTGTTGCACCTGTGTCATCTTTGTAACCGTTTTGAATCCATGTCTGCAAATCGTTGTTATATGATTTGACGCAGTAATATGAATCGGACACTATCAGTGTCGGGAATTCAAGATCCGCATTATCTAGCGCCATTTTCAATGCTATTATTTCAGTCTGTTGTTCTGAATTAGTTTCTACTGAGTGTGTTTTTGTTAATAGAGGTCTTAGTTTACCTCCGCGCCACACTTCTTTTGTAATCTCACATGTTGGGTTGTATGCTTGTTCTCCCCAAACGGAGGGTTGAGCATGTCCGTCTGTATAGATTACACAAGCGTATTGTCGTAAGGGCAGAATGTCGATTGGCAGAGGGAATGTTCTTTCATATTCTAGATTTTTTAGTTCCTCTACTTCTGGATCAAAGTAGTAGTATACTTTGTCCGTTGTAATGGAATTCACCCATTGTATCCATTCCGGATCCAATGTTGTTGTTGGTAAATTACACGGTGTTGTTAATGCCTCAAAGGCTGATTCTGCTGTTCTGACTGTGATACGTCTACCGTCAGCTTGATCTTTTTCTCTAGCTATTGCGGTTTGAACTGCATGAACAATTTTTTCTTTAATGCTGAATTTCTGTTCAGCTTCTGTGTACAAGTGTGATTTGAATGCAATTGGTACCTTTTCTCCCTCATTAGAGGTCAGGTATGTGAATCCGCATCTTCCTGGGATGACTCGAATCACAAGATTGCGTGTGTTATCACGTGTTTCTAATTTTGTTTTAATTAGCATGTCTGTTTGTAAGGATCTCAGAATTTCTGTGTGTATTTGAGTCCAATTGGTTCTTTTAAAATCTGGTTTTATTAGATCATAAAGGGGTTTGACCCTTTCTGCGTAATTTGCAATGTATGTTCTTCCGAAATTTAGGAAGCCTAGAATTGACTGTAGGTTTTTTAGTGTTCTAGGTGCTTGGAGTACGGCACATTTCTCTAGAAAATTGTCAGCCAGGCTTTTGCCTTCACTTGATAATTCATATCCTAAGAACAGGACTGTCAGATGGGCAATTCTGGATTTTTTAAAGTTGAATTTGTAACCCTCTGCTGCGAACCCAAGTATTATGGTGTTCACTCTCTTCAAGTGAGTCTCCAAGTCATCATCTGTTAAGTATATGTCGTCGACATACGATAATGCTTCGTCGTCATATGTTTGTAGTAATTCTGTTACTCTCGCTGAGAATACTCCCGGGCTGTTCTTGTACCCCTGGGCTAACCGACAGAATTGTTTTTGAGTGCCATTTATTGAGAATGCAGACAAATATCTGCTCTCTGGTGCTATGTTTTGACAAAAGAATCCATTAGAGATGTCTAATGTTGTTTTGTATTTTTTGCGCACTATGTTATTCATTAGTGCAGCACTATGCGAGTTTTGCACTGCAAAAGTTTTGCAACATGAGTTAAGGTGTCGGTAATCCAAAACTAGACGATATGAATTGTCTGGTTTGGAGACCGGAAACAAAGGGTTGTTCATTTGTGAGGTGCAAGTTTCAATCACCCCCTGGTATTCTAGCTGATCTAGGATTTCTTTTACCTGTTTTTTTAGCTTCTTGCTTAATTGGGTACTGTCTCTGTGCAGTAGGTTGTGATTTTAACTGGATTTTGTGAGGAGGAGAGTCCTCATCCCATCCTACGTGATTTTTATATAAAGCAGGAGCTAGGGCTACTGCCCACTTTCTAGCAAGTGTGTATTTTTTATGAATTGGGATGTGATTTGAGAAGGCAGGCATAATTATTTCTTCGCCATGAGGGCAATCCCTGACAAACTCTGGTGGCCAGTCTTTTTCAGCTAGAAGGATGTCATAGCCCTTGGAGAGATTATCCCAAAATAGTCCCCTTATTTTTCTAGTCTTATCCCCCTCTATACGTAAAGTTATTTCATATATTTTGTGAGGTTTGCTAACTCTGGTGTCTGCAGTTTCCACTTGAAGATATTCATTCGTGTCCACTGTCTCCAGATGATTCATAAGGACTTTGCGAGCTATGCTCACTTCTGCTGCGCTGTCTAGCATTGTCTGAGCCCATTCTCCGTTTTTCAGTTGTGTCCTCAGTATTCTCGGCATTGTTAACTACCTTGATACTGGCTACCTTCTTCTTTGGAAATTGTCATTTCTTTTTTAGCTGAGCAGGTTCCTTGTCTTTGGACTTGGCGTGCTCTTCTCTTTGTTCTGATCGTCCTCTTCTTTCCGATTTCTGCGAGGAAGTCTGAAAAGATTGAGAGGGACGTGTATCAATGTCTTGATATCTATCAGGCTTCTTTATATTATCCCTATTTCTAAGGTTATATCTTTTCCCAGAGGGGTCACTCTGGGGTGACCTGTGTCTTTGGTTCGGAGATTTTTCTCTTCGCCTAGGAGACCTTCCTCTGGACTGGAATTTCTTTTCTTTAGGATTGGATTGTTTGTTTCCATCCCAGCTCTTTTTTTGTGATGTTGAGTTATTATTAAAAAATATTTTTTCAGGACTTTCAATCAGTTGTGGTCTTACTGGTATTCCACCTAAACTATCTCTACCTAGTTCCTCATAGGATTTTTCTATGATTCTAGCAATTTCAGCTGGTTGGTCTGCTATATCTGTCTCTTTTAGCCTCTGGCGGATCGCCACGTTTGCTGCTTCTCCCTTTATGTTGGCTAATAATATAGCCGAGACCTGCTTGAAGTCTTTTAGTAATTTCATACCAAGAGTTAAAGCGGGTTCTGGACCATATTCGTCTTGAATTTGTTTTAGCACATCTGGTATTACCGAAATGGATGGAACACCGTGCGTTTTTGTGTAGATGGAAGCAAAGACTGTACCCCAAGTGTCACAGTCCTCAATGTGTGGTGCGATTCCCATTGGAAGACAGATAGTCAGAATCCTGTGTTTTTCTAACGGGGTCGTGTCTGGAAACACAGCCTCTATTTGGGTGATTTTTTGTGCTAACCAGAATGGTATTTGTTCCCGTTTAGCTGGTACTTTACCTAGGCAGGATTGTATGTTCTGTGGTGTAATTTTATTTGTGTTCCCCTGGTGAGGGGTCTGCTGTGGAATTTTAATTGCTGGCTGAATTGTTGAAGTCCGCATCACATATTGGACTAATTGTCTATGTATCTTTATTAATTGTTTTAGTTGTACTAAAAGATCTGCTGCAGGCATTCTTTCGAACTCTGGATGTGGTGTGTATCCGGCTAGGACCGGCCACGTTGCTCCTGGTCTACCCAAAGGACCGAGCCTGGTGATGTGATTATTGTGTTTTAGGGCGCCATTAAATAAGAGCAGGTGCTCTTGAAATTTAAGTGGTACTTCCACCTCCTCGAAAGGAGTATACTCTTCAGGAGGTTCCTCTGTTTTGTAATAGTGGAAGTACTTTGTTACAGCATTTGCTGCTGGAAAATGTATCCATGAATAGTATACCTCTGTCTGCCGATATTCGTGTGCCTCAATTACGAATATGACTGTACCACCTCTAGGTGTCAGTCCATTTTCTATAAGTTTTAAGGTTATAGATTTCCTTTTGATGACCGGGATGAGTATTATATCCTGGTCTGCTTCTTGCAGTGCAGTATCAGCTGCTGCGAGTTCAGTTGCTAATCTAACTGCCTCTCTTTCATCATCACTGTCTACCATTTTACCGACAGGATGGTTACTTTGTTTGTTTGCAGATCAGGTTTCTTATGGAAACAAAGATTAGATGCACAATATTTTGGAACGGTTTATCCTTCAACGTTGACTAAACCAAGTACCATACATAGGAGTTTCCTCCTGCGAGGTTTGGCGGATATTACCTTTCACCCACTCCAGACGTCTTTGGAGTATTATGGGAAAAGGGGTCTGACTGAGAAAGCACGACTGAGTTTCTCTAAATGTCTTACGTTAGTTTTATCGCCCTTCCAAACGCGTTGGGCGCCATGTAGTGTAGTTCCTATTATCCCAATAGGCTCTGCGCATTGGAATAATACCTTCAATAGTATAGGCCTAGACCAGACGTTAACTAGGTCTACTACTGTCGATATTAGACTTAAAGTTTTGGGTTTGCCAGCTAGCTCAGAGTTCACTAGAAACTTTCTCGAATAGGCAAGGAGGAGTTGAACCTCCCTGGATAGACAAGAAGGGATTTAGTTTCTGACAACCATAGAGCATGACAACTTTGCTCTCCCCTAATCAAGAGTGTATCTCGAGAGTCGTGTGAACAAAAGGCAATTTATTTTACTCAGTCAGTACGTGCATTCTTAGTCTCATCAGATTGTAGAGAAAAGGAAGAGACGGGCGTGTTCAATAAAAGATGTTATTTATTGATCAGTCTCTTTTCTCATACAAGAGAAATGGATCGATATTATTGCAATACTTATGGTTAAGTAAAGTGCATACATTAAAAGCAGAAGTATAAAATAATACTGTAAAAACATTGATATGGTTTCTAAGCCATATGAAGGTTTAAAATGAATAAGATATATTACATACACATATACATTTGACTACTCGTACTCAACTGGTGTTTCTAACTACGCCTACCCCGTGTACCTGACCTAAGTCTAATGCGTGGGCGGGAGTAGAAAGTAGCAGTTTAAGTTAAGTTTGTTTTGCCAAGTGACTGACTAAAGAATTCTCTGTGAGGGGTTATTCAGTTCTGTACCTGGAATCAAGGATGGATGAGGGATGGTATCTCTCGTCTCTGGCCTCGATATTCCAGGCTGCCTGCGAGGGCTACCCGGAAGCGCCGGAGCTGGATTTCTCGGCAGGAGAATAGACAGCTTCTCGTTCTCAGCGCGTCAGGAAGGCGGGGCTGCGCCAGCGGGGTCTGCTCTGCTCTGGGCTTCGGCAAGTCTGGCTGCTCCGATCTCGTCACCACCGCGTGTGTTTGCATAGGGCAATATCGGTAATATTTATACCTTTAAGGTGCCGAGATTGACGTAAGGATGGACATAGATACGTCAATAAGGATGTCATACGACCAGGTCGTTAGCACATTCTTTTGCTGAAGTTCTCGGTTAAATCAAAACAATGGCCGCAGGGTTTTTCCCAGGTTGTCATAGGTTTGATTTGTTTTGAGAACTCCGTATGCCTTATCAGGGGCTGGAGGAATATCGCTTGTCTAATTAGATGGCAAGCGTTATGACCTAATCAGATAACACGTTCCTGTGCCGTAGTGTGGCTTTATCAGATAACGGTTCCTGCATCATGGGGGTTTTCTGCCTCATGGGATGGCTGCTAGTTAACTTGTTAGTTTGTTAACCAGAATAGGGTCAGGAATAGGGGGATCGATACAGAACCTATAGGAATACATCACAGTTGTGGGTGTTGCCAGGCCGAGGCACCTGGCCTATTCACTGTGCAGGGCAGAGTCTTCAGCCGCCCAGCAGGAAGTGGAGCCAGCATTGTCACTGGCAGGGGCAGGGCCATCAGTCGCCCGGTAGGAGGTGGGGCCAGGATCGTCCCTGGCAGGCACAGAGCCATCAGTCGCCTGGCAGGAGGTGGAGCCAGCATTGTGTCAGGCAGGGCAGGCTATCAGGAGCTACTCTTCCCCTACTCTCAATGCAAATGCCCCACTCACCCCACACTGACTCATTCAGACCTCTGGAGCCACCCAGCTCCTGTCACACGCACACCAAACCGGCAGAGACCAGTAGATAGTCAGACAAGAAAATAGCCACTTTCTAAAAGTGCTATTTTCAAACACAGAGTCCAAAAACCATCCACCCAAACGGATGCGTTAATAAACTCTGAGTTCAGGGATACCAAACTCGACATTGCACCATGCTCCCCGAGCCCGCTAGGATTATACCATTACAATAGTGAAAAACGAATATGGCTGTAATTCAATATTAGGACATGCCAACCTCATCAGGCTTGTCCTACCTTATGCTTACAATGCACCCTGCTCTTGGGCCTACCATAGGGGTGACTAACATGAAGTTAAGGGAAGGTTTAGGGACTGGCAAGTAGGTGTACTTGCGCAGCCCGCGTGACAGTACCAGACTGCACGTAGGTCTAGCAATGGCAGACCTTTAGACATACTTTTACTAGGCCGCTCTTGTGGGTGGCACAACACGCGCTGCAAGCCCACTAGCAGCATTTGTATTTACAAGCCCTGGCACTCCTGGTGCACTCTACTAGGGACTGACAGTAAACCAAATAAGCCAAACATGGAATCCAATCAATACATCAATTTCACATAGGGAGCACTTGCACTGTGGCACTGATCAGCAGTGGCACAGTGCCCAAAGCAATATACCAGCAAAAACATTGTAAACAGAGGAGGCAAACAGAAAAAAATGGAGGAGAGACTCATGCCAATGATGCCAGGTCTAACACAGTGCAATTATGAGTGACATTTCAAGGAATATGAGTGACCCTTTCTCGCGAGCAAAAATCAAGCAATTAAACATATAGCGAAACATATAAATATCAGAAATTACACCCATTTAAGCAACAAGAAACTCCAAGAAGTAATTGAAGTAAAGTGCACCAACTGGGAGGGGGGCTGAGGGGTGGGTGTTTAAAAAGCGACGGCGGGCTGCTCTGCCAATCAATGTGCCTGTGTTGGCCTGAGTGAAAGCATCCATGAAAACTAAAAATAAGCCAAACATTAGCAAATGCTCGACTTACGATATGTGTAGAGCGAAGAGCCAGTGAGGAAATCAGCATATTCAGGACAATGTCGACAACCTAGCCGCCCATTATGCCATCCCTAATACAAAGTTATCCTCAAAACAAAGTGATAGTCAGCAAACTTGTCATAAACAATACAGATGGAAATAATCATTTTAAACATACGGCGGAGTTAATCTAGAAACACGTGACTGCAAGCTGAGCCAAGAAATAAAAGAAATATGTGACTCTCTGCAGTTATACTGTGCTCATAGTGCCAATATCGGCCCCACTCACCAGCCCTCCCGCAGCAACATACAGGTACCATAAATAAGCAGACAAGACAACTTTTGGTTGGAGAAAATTGCTGCAGGTTTATTAGCATACAAATATGCCAACATGGTGGGTTATCTTACAGGTGATCCAAAGGCAAGCTGCCCCTCGCGGCCTACCACCTGATGGGCCAAATTGCATTGTGGCCTTAGCCAATCGGTGCTTAGCGGTTGTGGTGAGGGGATAGCCACTCCCACTCCGGTGAACCATCGGTCCACCCTCTTGCACACGCCCCCCCCCTACGAGGGGCGGAGCGTTCCAGCGACCCCCGGTTGTACAGGTTTCCAACCGCTTGTAGGACAGGCGGGGCGCCATCGCACCCCAGGGTCCACCGCACAGACTTCCTGGGGATATTAGGCCGCAGCACCCTTTGTGCACCTGAAGAGGGTACCCCTGAGTACCTTTGTGCCTCTGGATTGCCCTGTAACTCTGCCACAGCCCTGGGTGTGGCGACCGTCGCAGCCAGGGCCCCCCACCAAGGCCGGCATTCCTACTACATCCTGCTATTTCTAGGGCCTCTCCCCTATCCAGCAAGAACCGGTCCATGCTTATACTGTACTGGGCAGATGTACCCCCTCGTTCTCAAAACACCCTGTGAGTTTGGTGTGTAGCACCCAAGTCTAATGAAGCCAAGTCTCCTCTGCCCAGTGAATTTACGCATAGCACAGAAGAACTTCCTGCGCGCAGGCTCCATCGCCTCCCCTGCCGAGCTCCCTGCCACAGGAGCCAGGGGTGATTTCAGACCACTGAGATTACCTGTCCCACACTGGTTGCTAATTTGCACCGTGTGGTCATTGTGGTCTTCTTCTCTGGTGCATACTTTGCCACATTGACCAGACAATTTCATAGTTGTTTTCAAATTTGCCTTGGTGCACATAGCAATGGTGTCACAACAGGTTTGAGGGAATAAGTGTATGGTGTCCGTCATTAGACACTGCACCATTTCGTAAAGTGTCAACCTACACAACTTACCCGGCTTGCTGAACCTTCGACTGGTCACAGATGCCCGGACCCTGCTATCCACCTGTGACCCTTGATACTTACACCAGTAATGGTGTCGAATTACAGGATTGTGTGTCACATGTTTCGCTATGATCATTTTGGTGTATCCGCTGGGACCCATCTGTATCACTGCAAAGCTGTGTCACGCACTTCAGCCCTATCATGTCCTTGCCCGTCCCTCAAAGACACCTGACAGCCTGAAGCCCCCCGCAGCTTTGGTGAGGGGTTTTGGGCCCTGCCCACCCCGTCTGTGTTTCTACCATATCTCTTCCCTAGAGGCTTCCGTTGATGTGAGTTGCTATCCCTGTCCTGGCAAGGCATGTCAATGGCCATTCTCCCCTTTGGTGACTATCCTGCCATGTGATATGTTACATAAGCATGAGTGTCCCTGTGTACTTGCCGTGTATAAGGGGGAACAACATGAACAAATAGTTGCCCCTTTTTGAGCAGTGGGAACGCCAAAACGATCCTTCTTCAATCATTGTAGCCAAATTATGCTCTGACCCCATGTTCCCCTCAGCTTATTGCACCGCAACTCTCAAATTAGCTGGCAGCTTCCGCAAATGCCTGGCTCCCTGGCTATAGTGTGGGTGTTTTTGTCGTCCTGGAAGGTCTCGAGGATCCATCTCTTGGTGCATGCTTGCATCCCTTAACATTATCACATTAATTGGACAAGCCCACTGCCTGACCACAAGCTTCTCCATCATGCGTTTAAGGCCAGTTAGAGTTCTGCTTAGGCAACATCCCTTTTAACACCGTGTTGAGTAACTATTCATGTTTATCTCTTCTACAAGTCGTCCCCGTTTGCCTGGTACTCATTGGACCCTAGGAAGCTTTTAACAAGCACCCTATACAAATGTATATACATATTGAGCAACTAGGGGAACTATTACTTCCTCACTACGTACTTCCCGGCATGTGAATACTGCAAAAGGTATCCCTACTTTAGTACCTGAATAACCACTAAATAAATACTGTCTAGGTAAAAGCTTACCAGTGCACCTAGCCACGGGCCCTCCACTGCGTGTCAACCCCTGTTGTTGAAATTTTTGACTGTTGAATTTGTCTGCCCACTTCCGGACCCTTCAAGTAAGACCAGCCAAACCAATCCCTACATGGCCATTAACGTGCCAACATGTGTCCCATGAGATTAAACAAGTTAGAGGCTTTATTGTATCAGCCAGATACGAACTGGAGCCCGAGCTGAAGGTCTTAGTGGCATCAGACTGGAGGAGGTATGTGTGGCTAATGCAGGCCCAAAATTCTGTGCAAATTGATAATGCATTACCATAGTGCCAATGGGCCAGAGTATAAGACTGGCAATGCTGTGATACAACTTATGTAAATGTCTCAGCGTGGGCCTGAATGTAGGAGTTATATGTTTAAGTTTAACCTATTGGCATTGTAAATGACAATGCCGTTAATTTATGTTTTAAAAACGAAAACAAAAATAAAAGACATTGTTAATTTCAATGTCAGTATCTAAAACCCACGTAAATGCAAGACCTATTGCATTGCAAATGGCTCCAGTGGCATGGAGAGCACGGGACCCACATCTGGGCATACCCGTCCCACACGGAGTGACAAATGCAAAAAGAACAATTGATGGACAGAATGCAGAACAATGTCATACATTCACACCAGTACAGCGATATGGGCCTAAATCCATTGTTGTTTTGCCCCCTAAGTGTGCTGGGTATGCCCAGACATGGGTCCCGCACTCACCATGCCACTCGATTCAGGCCACATCTGGGATTTGCACCAATTGGTTACTGGTTTGACTCATTGCAACCGAAGGAAGAGTAGACTTCTCACCTTGCATTGTTACTTGTAGGCGTGAGATGCACCAAGGGAGGGAGAGAGGAAGGAGAAGAGGGCAGAAGAAGAGAAGTAAGGCCTCCCCAACCCCCGGCAGTAGAGCTTATAGAAACCAGTGCTGCAGTTATATTGTAGAACTGGTGGAGGTTGGAAATACAAATGAGGCTCAGTTACCAGAAATATTTTGGAAAATTGCATGTCAGTGTGTGCTCTACCCTCTGGGACTGTGCTGCAATTAATAACCTTGTGTCATGGGGACAGCTGTAGCCTGATGGCTAATGCTACTATGTGAGTCCTGAGCCAGGTGGCTAGCTTCCATTGGCACAGCAGGTGCAGAAGCACCAGGGGACAGAGGCCTGAGGGGCACACTGAGCCCAGATATTTGTTGTCTATCAGACTTCAAGCAGCAGCCCGGGGGAGGGGGGTTCCTTCTTTGCACTGGGGCCCATGGCCATTGGCTAGGCCAGTGTCCTGAGACTGCAGTATTATCATTCAGGTTAAGAGTAACCTGCACCCATCATAGCGCCTTGAGCCAAGAATAGCAGCAGCCTTCAGGGTCTGGCAGTGGCAGGTTGAGATGGGCAAAATTGTTCTGACTGGTTTAGTCTGATTACTTATAAAATATGAGGCTTTCTTGGAGATTGCTGGTTCTAGGGATGAGCTTAACCCGTTGCAGGCTTATTTCTAGAAGAAGCATGGTGTGTTTATGCTTCTATGACTCTCCTGATATTTCAGCTTGTTCTTCATTCTGTTTTGTTGTGTTTTGTCATGTTTCAGACCGGCAAATAATAGGATGTGTGAAGTGTTGCAGGGCGAATTAACGGAAGCACAGTGCTAGAATTGGGGACACACTGTGAGGTCATAATGACTGAGTGCTGCTTAGGATTTTATATGTTCTACATTGGCATCAATTTTGCATTTTGTTTTCAATGGTTATTCCTTTGCTGCTCAACGTTTCACAAAAGTAGTGCAAGACATAACATTTGCCTCTGAGCCTTTAATAGAATCCAAACCACCTGTCACTTCAGTGGCAGCTTTCATACTATTTTTAAAAAGGCCAAGTTACAAAGTTATATTCATGCTATTTGTTTGAAGAATTCACCTACTTTCAGAATTAAAAGTTTATTCTTTCAGCCCATCTTCAGTAGTGCTCATCCCAGTGGCAATCACCAAGAGAGTCAGTGTGATGTGTGTGCTTGAGGGTGTGACTGATGACTGCTGAGAAGAAGCACTGAGAGTAAAAGACGGGATGGAGATTTTAGAGATTAGATTAGGCAAGAAATGAAAATGTTAAGACATGAAAAAAGCTAGAGGCCACTAAATGACAGGAAGGTTGCCGCAGCAATAAAAACCAATTTGGAAGAGACACATATTAAACGTAGAAAAAAATACATATGTGCCCCGCTTGTTTCAAACCAAGTAGTGCCCACTATTGATAAAGGACTTTAACCCAAAGGGTTTGATCTGCTCTCAAATATATTCCAAGGTGCTGTCCAAGTGTTCACAATTATTTATTTTAAAAAAAGTCATATTTTTAAAAAAGGTATTTAATTCTAGTAAATATTGCCTGCTTGAAAAGTTCAGTCATAATGTTCTACCCAATAACCTGTGCCTCTTATCTATATATTTCTTAAACAGATAGTAGACGCGCTCAAACAAACCAGCACAGAACATTTCACAGGTTTTTGCGTTCAGTAAGATTCTTCAGCATTGTGATGGATGCCGTACATGCGTCATTCATTTCATTTTCAATAATTATTTAGCAGTAAAATACTGATCAAGATTCGCTGAGGTAATTTGATTTACATGGCACTGTTCAATTTTCAGAGGCTCCAAATTGAATTACATTTCTTCGGTCTGTGCATCCAAGGCCGGACTGGCAGTAGCGGGCACCGGGCATTTCCCCGGTGGGCCACCAGGGTGGGGGCCGTTTTTGTTACCAGGGGCCTGCAATATCGGCACTGGTAACGAAATCGGATGAAACCGGCCCTTGCAAACAGCTCGGCTGCACCCCATCGGACCCCACAGGGGGGCGGCCGAGCGGTTTGCCAGGGCTGGTTTCGGTTCCCAGTCCGGCCCTGTGTGCATCTATTGAAGGGTGCCTGTAACCGGGCTCGTTTGCTAAAATTAATGTTCTACTGTTCGCAAGATTAGTACCCAAAATATTCCATAGGGCTATACAGTGTCTCACTCACCTTGTCTGACTTCTTCCCCATGTTGCTTCAGCAACCTAGTTGCAAGCGTCTTTTGTGAAATTTCAAAACGGGGGTGATGGGTTATAAAACCACGTCAGTCCATTATTGGGGACAGGTCAGAGGTCACTGCAGGTCTTGCAGGACCCTAATTGGAAGAAGCTTCCCACCCGCAAAGATATATGGACCTGCTGGTGTTACTTGTGGGCAGGGGCCGCAGGGCGCAGAGCCACAGACACACCTAAAATTAGCAAAGGGGTGGGGCAAGGCAACCATGGGCTGCAGCATGGCGGCGCCATACAAAGCCTTGAATCCGCCGCACACTGGGCGGATTCTAGCTAAAATTTCATTAGCCCGCCCAACACGATTTTTTCTCGCACAATCGGGCAAAATGTCACCCAATTGTGCGAGAAATAGTCCAATCTGGCAACACTTGCTGCTCTGCGAGGCATGCTGTATTCGAGTATGGACTCGAAGCTCCGTCCACTTTCTGCCCATATTTTTCATTGGCTTGTGTCATTGTCCTTTGTAAATGTGGATTCTGATTTGTTAAGACGCTTGTTAGTCCCTCTTTCGTATCACCTTTTCTTCATTTGTAACCTCCCATGAGGACTGGCCCTTTTACTTCTGTTGTTACACAGTATTTCTTATTTAGTCTGTAAGCACTATTTTATTTAATCAGTGTCTCCTACTGCAGACACGACATGCATTCCTGCAACATTCAGCGCGCGTTCACTTTCCAAGCAGCCCAGGACAACAGTGGATGCTTTTTTTAAATTAAATAGGTCTCACATTTACAGTTATAGTTTGATCAATTGCCATTGTAAATGACAATGACTTTTATTTATGTGTTAATTATCAAAACAGATAATTAAAAGGCATTGTCATTTACAATGCCAATAGCTTAAACTCTCGCAAATGCGAGACTTATTGCATTGCAAATGCTTGTTGCACTTGCAATTGAGCCTTTGGCTCGGCTTGTTTGTGTGGATGCTCAAATCCAGGGAGGGCATTGGAGTGCTGATCAAGAGGATCGCATAACTCTATGTGTGGATGACATCCTCCTATATTTAGCGGACCCCGTGACAAGCGGTCCCCGGTGTCTCCATCTGATGGGATGTTTATAGTCAGCCCCAGGTCTCAAAACGAATCCCGCCAAATGTGTGTTGGTTCCCATGGCCTCATCTAGAGACTGCTTTGATTGGCAGACAAACTTTCCTTTTCGTCGGCTCAGCTTCAAATATTTAGGTATCTGGGTCGCTTTACACTCAGAACTCACCTGGGCCCTCAAAATCCAACCCCTGGTTCAGAAAGCCAAATCTGACCTGATTAGATGGCAATCACTTCCCCTGAAACTCATGGGGCGCATAGCTCTAAATAAAATGAGATTATACCAAGGTTTCTGTACTTCTTTCAAAACTTACTAATTCAGTTACCGCAAATGGTGTTTTGGACTTTAGATACGTCGGACAGAAGGTTTTTGTGGCCTTGTCTCGCTTTCCTGCATTGTCAGAGAGGTCCCTATGATGTTGGCTTGGGAATGACTAATTTTTATCTGGCCTCCCATTTTCTTGTTATTCATGATTGGTTTAATGGGGGATGGTCTGACCCTACTTAGGTTAGAACTATCCCTGATGTGGTTTCTACACCTGCAGGCTCAATTTAATGAGCCCCCCCCCCCCCTCAACCTTGCCTCCAATAACTAAAGTGGTGTTCCTTGCCTGGAGAGCTGCACTTAGACATATGACATAGGATGGCAAATTACGCATTTCTTGGGGGGAGACGTCCAGGCTGCAGGGCTTTAAAACCCGGGATATTATTGGCATCAGTCAATTGGGAAATGTTTGGTCCAGGACGCACGCACGATCCTTCCAAGATCTTCCAGGCTCTTCGTGCCTCATATGTTCTGACAAATACTCAATTTTACAAATATCTGCAACTCTGGCATGCCCTCCACTCTCATGTCCCAGGATCTGACCCCCTTACCTGAATTTAACCTTCCTGAAGCCAAACCTCTTTTGGGTAACCTAGTCTGTGGTGAGTTTTCCCAAATCTTTTGTGCTCTTATAATCAATCTCCCTGGTCCCCAGCAGCTTCGACTCCGATGTGAGGTTTGGTTGGGTCCTATTGAGAACAAAGACTAAGAAGACATCCTGATGGCCCAGACATTACAACGCATGCTTTTACAACGCATGCCATTACAACGCAGGTTTTACGACGCAAGTCATTACAACGCATTGCGTTGGGGGGCGCTGGATAGTGAATAGTTTAATTTACTATTCCAACTCCAGTCCCTGTGGATAGTAGGGAAGGTGTTGGATAGTAATGAAACTATTCCCTATCCCAGAGCGCCCTCCAGCACAATGCGTTGTAATGACTTGCATTGTAAAAGGTGCGTCGTAATGGTAGTGTGTTGTAAAAGTTGCGTTGTAAAGGATGTTTCCCCCCAGAGAGAGCTTACTATTTCCACCCGACTGCAGTTGGTTCAAATATATTACCTTTACTACGCTTACCTTTTCCCAACCTGAATGCATCGAGCGAGCTTCCACCCCAACCCCTCTTGCCCCCGCTGTGGTGTGGAACCAGCAGATTTTTATCACATGGGTTGGCCCCGTTCTGTGATTGCAAACTATTGGCACACAGTGACCCGGAATTTGTCGAATGCCCTGGGATGGGAGGTTCTCCTGTCATCCCTGATGTTGTTGCTTGGTGTATTTGAGGGCTCTGGCGGGACAATAGCTGAGTGATCATTTCTGAGTATGGCTCTCCTAATGGCCAAGCGTGATACCAGTGCTCAAGGTATGCCCTCTGCTTCTCCCACCTTCGCAGGCTGGTGGCAAGGAGTAGATTGGTGCGTGCAGCATTAGCTTGTTGTTTATGAGGGATGAGGCTGCCCTCGCAAACATGGACAGGTGTGGGGGGAAATGGTTGGGTAAATCAATCTGAACTTGTTAGTGGGGCAGTAAACCAAATGGTGCTTTTCCTACAAATGATGTATTACTTGAGAGCTGCTGTATGGTGTATATGTCAATTCTTCTCCTGTACTGTGATTAATGTGTGTCCATTATTTCACTTGTTTCACTGATTGTGGTTTTGAAATAATAAAAAAAAATATAAAACAAATCAAACATAAGACTGCTTGTACAGCTCACATCCTGAACTCAGGTATATTAAAAGTATCTTCATGTGTGATAATAATGAACAAGCATTTACAATGCAATGGTTTTGCCTTTGTTAAAGTTTGAGCTATTGGCATTGCTCTTGACAATATTTTTATTTATGTTTTTTTTATCATAAATAAATGGCATTGTCATTTACAATGCCACTAGCTTTATCTCTCGCAAATGACACACACAAACACCCACAGAGAGCCCCCCCAACACACACTCAGAGGCCTCCCACACACACACCCACACAGAGCCCCCACACACACACCCACACAGAGCCCCCCACACACACAGCCATACAAACCCCCCCCCACACACTGCAAGCCCCCCAACACACTGCAAGCCCCAACACACTGCGAGCCCCCCACACACTGCGAGCCCCCCCACACACTGCGAGCCCCCCACACGCACTGCGAGCCCCCCACACACTGCAAGCCCCCCCACACACTGTAAGCCCCCCACACACTGCAAGCCCCCAACACACTGCGAGCCCCCCACACACTGCGAGCCCCCCAACACACTGCAAGCCCCCCCACACACTGCAAGCCCCCCCACACACTGCAAGCCCCCCAACACACTGCAAGCCCCCACACACACTGCAAGCCCCCCAACACACTGCAAGCCCCCACACACACTGCAAGCCCGAGCCCAAGCGTAGTTACAGGCAAATAGAAGGGGGTCACGTAAATGAAAAGGACGAGAGTTCGTAATGATACGTGTATTAAGCACACAAACGCACTGGAGAATGAATAAAGGCAGTTACGCAGGTGACACTGGAGAGTGGTAGGAGAAGGTAATATTGTGTCATATAGTGACATGTAAGAAGCTCAAGTAGTGCATGGTCTAAAAACAGTCTCTAGGAGAGACCTTAGTCGAGTCTACATAGAAAGAGGATATTAATATCGTGTGTCAATAACACAAGAAGAACCCCACAAAGGTATACAAGTCACAGAGGAGGGAGGGGGGGGGGGGGAGGAAATCATGGAAGAACCGCTAGTCGGAAGGAATGTAAAATGATGCACGTTTCACCTGCTGCGCTCTGTGGATGTCCAGGTGCTCTTCGGAAGACTAAAGAAAAGAAAAAAAGTACGGGGTGATTATCAGAGGACGAGAGTGCGAGCGGCGTGATGACTGACAGTGGCAGGGGGTCTTACCGTGGTGGCGACTACTGGATACAAAGTCGGCCACGTGGTAAAAAGTACAGTAAACGACCAGGGCACCCCGTGCCAAAGGTGGGAGTACTGTACTGGACGGGTGCGTCCAGAACTATTCGAGGCGACCTGGGAGGGAAAATAAGAATGAGGTCAGAGAGAGATAATAAGGGGCTACTGCGGTCAGCATCGGGTGGACGGGATGGCTCTCACCTGAGTCAGAAGGTCAGAAGACGCATCCGGTCCGCACGTCCATGTAGCGAGTTCCGGGTAATGGACGTGTCCCGGCACCCCTCCCTTCTCTGCGGCCGCACTCACCGGTACTTGGACGCTGCAGCTCTTCCTCACCCGGTCCCGCTTCTTGGGGCCGGGTGCTCTCACGGGCGGCGGCGGGGCTCCTCTTCCACCATGGAGCCCTGCCGGTGGGTGCAGCTGCTTCTCCTTGTCCGTGCTGGGGGAGCGGGACTTCCGGGTCGCCCCCTCAGCTTCCGGGTCGTCGCGGGCAGCGCGGCGGCCCGTCTCAGCTACTGCAGGCGGGGAGTGAATTCACCGAGGGGTGGGCTCCCTCGAGGTGAAAATAAACAATAGCGGCAAGGTCCCTGGGCGCCTGCCAGGGGACAATTTAATTACAAAAAAAAGCGAGGTGAGCACTCGCTAGGGCAGAAAAGCGCTATGAAGCGCTCTGGGTGTTTTTCACGAAACTCCCCGGCCCCGAGCAGGAAGGCGGGTGCCGGCAATGCCGGACCAGATTCGGGGGCGTTCCCGGCTTTTGGCTGACGTAGCGTGACGTAGCCAAAGCCAAAAATTCTCGGGAACGCCCCCGAATCTGGTCCGGCATTGACAGACAGGCCCGTCTTCCAATGGCTAGCCTCCATTTATGGAGCTAGCCAATGGAAGACGGGGGTCGTTCCTGTCTCCCCTACTATACTCATTAGGTTTGCGCCTGTGCGAAAAAGCTGCGCAGAGCGCAGCTTTCGCCAGGTAAAAACTAAAAAGGAGCCGCTGTGAAATGAAATGTTTGCCTAGGATCAAACAATTTGGACAAGAAAAGAAGCCTGCATTGATTCCAGGTTAGAATGCACTTTATGAGAACATACTACGCACAAAATTGCAACATTAATTTACGGTCAAAGGAAAATGTTGTGGCTGTGATTTAATTAATTCATTTTGTTAAGGGATCCTAACATTTGGTGATCCTCTCTAAAATTCCATGTGTGGTCAAGAAAGGTAAAAAAAAGAAAAAACATAAAAAATCACCAAATCTTACCATGGGAATTCAATAATATTGTAATTTATTCATTAGTTCTAGTCAACCAATGACTGTGGATTCATGAAAGATTCATGATTTGCCTAGAATCACAGGATGTGGAGCCGGCGCCGAGACTCAAACCAGGTTCTCCAGTTCCAAAGTCGACAGGTCTGGCTGTTATGCCCCACCCTCTGGTGTTCTTCATTTTTTTTTTTGGGCGGTTTGTTAACTGAGTTGTTGCTTTTAATTTTTTTTAATGATTGAGCCTTTTACTTTTAGTGATCATTTTTATTGTTTTTGGATATGTGGCATATTTGTTACTTTTGGTGTTAACAGTATGATTACTTTCGGTGACATGACTTATTTTAACTGGTTTTAGCTTCCACTTTAAGTTACAACAATTTTCATTTGCTTTATGGCTTCCATTTATATAGTCAATTTTACTTTTTAATGAAATGAGTTTTGAAATGATTTAATAAAATGTGTTTTTAAGTGATTTACGTTGTGATTTTGGTTTTACTACATTGCTGCTTATACTTTACGTCACTTGGGTATTCGTTGTTATCTGGTTGCTCTCCATTCCGTGTTTTATTTTTGCGGGGCATCAGCTTTTACACTACACCAGTTCTGCTCTGCGGTTTTTAACTCTTGCTACTGTCTTGCAGGGTTAAGTATTGTCATAAGGCTGAAAGGATAGAACTGTTTAGGAAATGTGGTTTTTGCGCGTTTGCTCAAATGAAGATAGAGCAGCAGCAGCAAATTAGGAAACTGGAGAAAAAACGTGTGGGTAAAAATGTTAATAAAAAAAACCTCAAGTGGGTAAAAAACAAGCAAATTAACCAGAAGCTTCCCCGTGCAGCACCATCAAGGATTTCACCACCTTCAGCCCGGGGATTGGAGGAGCCCGGAGCCTGTGTCTCCTGTTTCTCCTGGGCAGCCTACAGCTTCCATCCGCTGCCTGGGTGCCATCCGGGGCACCGGCCGGCACGTGAGGGACCAACAGAAGGGCAGAGCAGCCCCGCAGGTTGTGGTGTTGCACGCTCCCAGCCGGGACTTCCACGGACACCAAACAGCCCGGAGGTGCACAGGGACAAAGGATGACCGCCAGGCAATGCTGAGTATGGCCAGGGACTACCTAAACTTCCCCTACCCTTATCAAACCTTATTAATTGACTTGAGAGGAATTTCTTTGGAAGCGGGGGTCGTACAACCCCCAGTCGTATTTATTGAACATAAAAATAAAACAAAATTTAAATCAACAAATATTTACATAATTACGCAGAAAAACATTTTTGCATGACAGTGATTACAATTGATAAATACAGATTTCAGATGGCTAACCTTAACATAATTCTAGTACAAAGGTATTTCCTATCTAAATCTAACATATCATCCATAATCATACAGCATTTACTTTTTCTGCGTATCCTATTTGGGCCTACGGCAAGGTCACTAACTGATGTCAGATCCTTATCAATTAATCACGCTCTCCAGTTGAAGTGCGCATGCGGAGAGAGCCCGTTTACCGCGAGGGTACTTTGCCCCCGGTTACCCCGTACGCTCTAGTAACTTTATTAAAGGGGGCCCTTGCATTTCTGCGCTGTTTACTGGCGTCATTGTGCACGTGCAGGGTGACCAACCAGCCTAGAGAAAGCGTGAGTCCCCCGCACCCATCTAGCCAACTGGCTGTAACTGCCCCTGGAGTTCTAGGAGAGACCACTTGTCGCTCCCCTTGGGTGACCCCATTCAAGAATGGCGCCGCCCTCTACGGACCTTAAATTTACTGCTCACCAATCATGACCTTACCGCCTGACCAAGGAACAGCACTAAATACGACGATTGATGACCTGTAAACTGCATAATATTCTAAGGAACAAAACATATTACTACGACACCTGTAATCCATTACATGTGCAACAAACCTGTAAAAAACCCATCATAAATCACAACACCAATAATCTGCTTTAGGGGACGGTGGGTGGGGAAAATAATTACAGCCTCTCTAGAGGCTGGTGCGGCAGGCTGTAGAGCGCGGAGTAAAAGAGGCAGACTCTCGCGCTCCACAGCCTTTTAACCCCTACCTGCCAGGCCGGTTCTAACCGGCCTGGCCTTCGCGCCTTAGGTGACCCAGAAGTGATTGTATCACTTCCGGGTCACTCTAAGGACCGGGGACCAACCAGCTTTGGGGCGCGCCTGTCGCGTCATTGCTGCGCAACAGGTCCGCCCCCGTGATCAAGGGAGTGGGGCCGGTGCGCCTTTCTTTTTGGCCAGGGACTACCTAAACCCCCCTCCCTTATCAAACCTTATTAATTGACATGAGAGGAATTTCTTTGGAAGTGGGGGTCGTACAACCCCCGGTCGTATTTATTAAACATAAAAATAAAAAACAAAATTGAAATAAACAAATATTTTCATGATTACGCAGAAAAACATTTTTGCATAACATTGATATTGATAAATACAGATTTCAGATGGCTAACCTTAACATAATTCTAGTACAAAGGTATTTCCTCATTGAATATCACATATCATCCATAATCATACAGCATTTACTTTTTCTGCGTATCCAAGCCAAACAGCCTAGAGAAAGCGTGACTGCCCCCTCCCCCGCACCCATCTAGCCAACTGGTTGTAACTGCCCCTGGACTTCTAGGAGAGACCACTTGTCCCTCCCCGTGGGCGACCCCATTCAAGAATGGGGCCGCCCTCTAAGGACCTTAAATTTACTGCTCACCAATCATGACCGTACCGCCACAGGCCAGCGTAGTTGACTGACTATCTGGCCCCCCCTACACTTCCTCACTGAAAGGTCATGCCCTGTCCTTAAAACTCCCCAGCCAAACCACACAATTTTCTAACAGGATATAATTCCCTACCCTAGTCAGGTGGACCCCGTCTTTTAAGAAGCACGGCTCCCCCCTGATACACCCGTGTGCAATCGTCTGTAGTTGAGGAGACCTGAACAATTTCCCTTTTTTATTGTTGATCCTCCTTACTGAGTGATTCAACGCTTTTACAGAATCTCACCCCCTCCTTTTAAATCGGTGTACCATCTGAGACCATACTATGGTGCACCCCTGGCATGTCTTAACTAACCAACCCACTTCTGAGATTATGGCTTCCATCAGCCCCCTTCTACCCAGGTTTACCAGATCGTTCCCACCCAAGTGTAGGATAACTATGCTGGGTGGGGCCCCATGTTTACCGCCCCCAACACAGTGCACAGTTTAGCTGACTGCGCTTGTTCTATTAACACAGTGCTTAGCCCAAGGTCAACACCGCCCTTTAAATGTGCCTTTATGGTTGCACTATGCTTCACTTTTTACAACAGTTCCTGATCAAATCTGTTTATTTACCACAAAAGACAAAGCAGCTAATATATCCTTTATGAGCTATTGCTCCTTATGAAAATTGGTTAACCCGGGGCTACTATTCCCCCCCTCCTCTGGGTCTGAACCCTGGCCTCTGGCTTGTGCCACCTAAGATACGAAAGTCTCACTTGTTTGATTCGAACCCTGCTCACCCGCACCTGATTTACAGGGCTTTGTACCACAGGACGCTCTCCCCCACCTGATATCCGCCGCAATGACTCACAGGCCCCAGCAGGTTCCCAACTTGTTGCGGGAGATACCCGCGATACCTCTTAGACGCTCTGCGCCTCTCCTACTTTTTCACCCACGGATTCCTGAGCTCGATTCTGGCCCACCGCGTCCTCGCGTTTTCGCCGCCCTCGCCGCTCGTCAGATAATGCCGCTGTCCCTTGTCTCCGGCATCCGTATTTGAGAGCACACCTCCAATGCGCCTGCAAAGGGACAACAAGAAAAGGGGAAAAAACAAAGCCGGTCCTTGCCCACCACAAAGCCTCCTCGGCAGCCTCGGCAAATTCTCTTCCCGACGTAGTCGACCTGAAAGAGAAAAGAAGAAAAAATAATTACAGCGTCTCTAGAGGCTGGTGCGGCAGGCTGTGGAGTGCGGAGTAAAAGAGGCAGTCTCTCGCGCTCCACAGCCTTTTAACCCCTACCTGCCAGGCGGGTTCTAACCGGCCTGGCCTTCGCTCTTTAGGTGACCAGGAAGTGATTGTATCACTTCCAGGTCACTCTAAGGATCGGGGACCAACCAGGTTTGGGGGGCGCCTGTCACGTCATTGCTGCGCGACAGGCCCGCCCCCGTGATCGAGGGAGGGGGGCCTGTGCGCCCGCCATACCTATGGCGTGGCCGATGCCGGCCCCGTCTTTCTCTTCTGCGGGTTGAACCGCAACACTCTGGGAGGAGTAAGGGCTTTTACTAAAAGCAGTCCGTGGCAAATGAGGCGCCTTTATGTTGATCTAAAAGACACATGTTTTTACTAAAAGAATGCGTGGCAACTGGGGCATCCTTCTTTTTTATAAAAAGGACATGTACTTTTACTAAGGTGATTAATGGAGCCTGCTGCATTTTTGAAAAACAATATGTAAAACCTGTGAATAATTGATACTACTGAGCCCTCACAGCAAACTTCATTGGTCGCCGCATTGCAGGCAGAACCGGGGACTTCAGCCCCAAGTGTCCTTATGCCAGGAGGCACCAATATAGGATCGCTACGCCCGTAGGCGCATACAGCCACCGCCCGGCTCCCGCAGCGCCGGAGGAGGCTGGGCTTCCCCTCTGACATCTGGTCCCGTTTACTCCTAAATGCCATCTACCTAGTCCACCAGACATCCCCAATGGGTAAGAGAAAGGCCACAGTTGACAAACCAGGGGAAGGCATTGTAACCACATTGGATATGTTTTTATCACAGGCTGCAAATGTACTGTGTCAGGAGATCGAGGTGATTGAGCGGCGTCTTTCGTTGGGAGAAGGGAAAAGTAATGTATCTAAAACTTTAGCCCCCAGTAACTCTAGTAGGTTATCGCCCCACAGCCTTGAACAAGAAGAGGCTCCCATTGCTTCCTGGGGCAGCCCCTCTGCGGTTACATTGGACCCAATACCATCTACCCCTATTTTAGGTAACCAACCTGCACCCAAAAGGAAAAGAACTGCTAGAACTGTGAAGGACAATCCTATGGCAATCACAAAACCAGCTAAGCCGCCCCTTGCCCAGAAATCCGGTGGACACTATCAGAGTGCAACTATCAGAAGATGAAGTACTATGGAAAAAACTGGAAGAGAAGGTCTTTAACTTACTCCAGCCGATTGTGTCTCGTTTGATTAAAATACAAGATCGACTTTCTTCTTGGGAAGAGCACGGCAAAAATGGCCTAAAGGCTGGGGGTTTATTGCAGCAATCTGGGGGACTGAAACTTAAAACTGGGAGAAATGAGAATGCGGAAGATGTTCAAAAATAATCCCAAGCTCATTTTAACAGTTTCTAAAACTCAGTGCGCTTCTAATTTGACCAGATTAAATAAGGAGGGTCAAAGAAGCGGCACTAGTCTGAGTACAAGAGTGCCTGCTATTTCTATGTCTGAGTGGGGATCAGCACAACGTGTGGAGGGACTTGGCGAGGGCTAGGGTCGAGAGTTGTCCAACAGTAGATCTAACTACCCCCATTTCATCTGAAATAGGCTGAAACCCTCAAATTGATCAGCCCATACACACATTCTTAGATCTCCCTCCAGCTTCCGCACCACTCGAGCTTGTTCTGGTAAGTGTTCCTATATTCCGAGAAGGCCAAAACAAATCCACGCACCAACTTATGGATACATCGCTACATTGGTTAACTACCCATAGTGGTAGTCACGACAGAAGCCTACATTATCATATCATCATGGCGAGGAGAGTGGAATGGGTGGGTCCCTCATTGAGAGCCCATTCTGGCAACTGCGTAGGTGTACATTTTAATGATGATATAATACCCTGGATGCATGACGCTAAACTCTGTGAACCTGGTTATCAAAGGTCTCAGTTTTTTATCACACACTTGGGTTCGTCTATCGTCAACCTGCCCCTACTAAGCAAAATTCTTGGAGCACTGTCCCCAATAGGAGCATGACACGTGATCAGGTAACTAACTCTGCTAAGAGGCATAATTGGGACTTCTTATGCTTAGGTGTAGGAAATAGATTTGCCCCGCTTACAGACCTGGAGGCGTGTGATTGACTGCCCAGTGTAGATCTAAATCCAGAAACACAGGTGGTGGTGGTGAACTGAGGGGTCCCCATGGCTCCTAATCAACAACGTTCTATTGGACTAAAACCTAAATCAGGGGGGTCTGGCTTGCATGTAAAGTTAGCCACGTGGAATTTAGCGGGCATAGCTACTAAACCCCCTTATGGTTAGCACTGTGCCAGTATCATGATTTTTATGTTTCCAGGAGACGTGGTCTAGGGAAGACATTCACGTAGACTGTTATGGTTCGTACCAAACTAATGCCGTACTGTCTGCAGCAGGAAGAGTCAACTGAGATCTCCTAACCTTAAATTCTAATACATTGCCAATTAAGGTAAAACTAAATCTTCACCCCCTAGCCCACAATTCCATTTTTTATTGATTGAGGACGATATATACCAGGACTGGCTTTTAATCCAGTTTTATAATAATAATTTTACTGATCCACAATCAGTGATAGGTGTCATAGAATCCGAACTGAACAAACGCATGCAAACCCAGAGAAAGACAGTGGTTAACTCAGTATGGGTAGGAGACTTTAACACGCAACCATGTAAATATAAGCTAAACAAAATGCGTGGCCTTGTTGATAATCAGGGAGAGCCAATTTACCACTTTGAACATGATGATTACAGTCTAAATAGGTTTATCTGTCAGAGGGATCTGGCAATTTGTAATCGGACAGACCCAGATACAGGGGATTATGATAAGACCTTTATTTGTAGTGACAATGTGTTGACTATTGATTTTGTAATAAAGTCAAAGAAAGGATTAATCACATTGATACTCAATTCTCCCCATAAAGTGATCATGCCATTATTTTCATTACAATGATACTTGGAGTTCTCCCCAAAAAATGTAACATTAAAAAATGGAGAAACCAATATTGGGAAGAAAAATGGCTTACAATGAAAATGGGCACAAGTAGATAAGACAGAAGTACTTTCGCAAATTGTGACAGAGAACTTGGGGTTGGTTCTAAACTGTCTGAATACAGATGATAATTAGCGGTACAAAAGGGGGTGGTGATGGACGGTGCATCTGAACCAATCAAACACTCACACCCAGTCAAAAGATCTGGGTTTGATCCATCACCGTTCTTTAGCCCACTCTGCCACCCCAGTTCTGACATGGCTATTTGCAAATGAGTCTGACCCTGTGCCTCATGGGAACAGTCCAGCCCGAACCGCCAAGCCATGTCTTCCCTGGACCGGAAACAAGCTTCCGAGGACCGGTTTCTGGCATTACAGCTGTCTTCAGCCCGGCTTGCTTGAATCCAGTGGCAAAGTGAGCAAGGGACTCACGTCTGAGCATACCCTGCCACACTTATGGCGGCCAAAGCGGTACAAAAGGGGGTGGTGATGGACGGAGCATCTGAACCAATCAAACACTCACACCCAGTCAAAAGATCTGGGTTTGATCCATCACCGTTCTTTAGCCCACTCTGCCACCCCAGTTCTGACATGGCTATATGCAAATGAGTCTGACCCTGTGCCTCATGGGAACAGTCCAGCCCGAACCGCCAAGCCATGTCTTCCCAGGACCGGAAACAAGCTTCCGAGGACCGGTTTCTGGCATTACAGCCGGTCCTTGGAAGCTTGTTTCCGGTCCAGGGAAGGCATGGCTTGGCAGTTCGGGCTGGACTGTTCCCATGAGGCACAGGGTCAGACTGATTTGCATATAGCCATGTCTGAACTGGGGTGGCAGAGTGGGCTAACGAACGGTGATGGATTAAACCCAGATCTTTTGACTGGGTGTGAGTGTTTGATTGGTTCAGATGCTCCGTCCATCACCACCCCCTTTTGTACCGCTTTGGCCGCCATAAGTGTGGCAGGGTATGCTCAGACGTGAGTCCCTTGCTCACTTTGCCACTGGATTCAAGCAAGCCGGGCTGAAGACGGCTGTAATGCCAGAAACCGGTTCTCGGAAGCTTGTTTACGGTCCAGGGAAGGCATGGCTTGGCAGTTCGGGCTGGACTGTTCCCATGAGGCACAGGGTCAGACTGATTTGCATATAGCTATGTCTGAACTGGGGTGGCAGAGTGGGCTAAAGAACGGTGATGGATTAAACCCAGATCTTTTGACTGGGTGTGAGTGTTTGAGTGGTTCAGATGCTCCGTCCATCACCACCCCCTTTTGTACCGCTTTGGCCGCCATAAGTGTGGCAGGGTATGCTCAGACGTGAGTCCCTTGCTCACTTTGCCACTGGATTCAAGCAAGCCGGGTTGAAGATGGCTGTAATGCCAGAAACCGGTCCTCGGAAGCTTGTTTCCGGTCCAGGGAAGGCATGGCTTGGCAGTTCGGGCAGGACTGTTCCCATGAGGCACAGGGTCAGACTGATTTGCATATAGGCATGTCTGAACTGGGGTGGCAGAGTGGGCTAAAGAACGGTGATGGATTAAACCCAGATCTTTTGACTGGGTGTGAGTGTTTGATTGGTTCAGATGCTCCGTCCATCATCACCCCATTTTGTACCGCTTTGGCCGCCATAAGTGTGGCAGGGTATGCTCAGACGTGAGTCCCTTGCTCACTTTGCCACTGGATTCAAGCAAGCCGGGCTGAAGACGGCTGTAATGCCAGAAAACGGTCCTCGGAAGCTTGTTTCCAGTCCAGGGAAGGCATGGCTTGGCAGTTCGGGCTGGACTGTTCCCATGAGGCACAGGGTCAGACTGATTTGCATATAGCCATGTCTGAACTGGGGTGGCAGAGTGGGCTAAAGAACGGTGATGGATTAAACCCAGATCTTTTGACTGGGTGTGAGTGTTTGATTGGTTCAGATGCTCCGTCCATCACCACCCCCTTTTGTACCGCTTTGGCCGCCATAAGTGTGGCAGGGTATGCTCAGACGTGAGTCCCTTGCTCACTTTGCCACTGGATTCAAGCAAGCCGGGCTGAAGATGGCTGTAATGCCAGAAACCGGTCCTCGGAAGCTTGTTTCCGGTCCAGGGAAGGATGGCTTGGCAGTTCGGGCTGGACTGTTCCCATGAGGCACAGGGTCAGACTGATTTGCATATAGCCATGTCTGAACTGGGGTGGCAGAGTGGGCTAAAGAACGGTGATGGATTAAACCCAGATCTTTTGACTGGGTGTGAGTGTTTGATTGGTTCAGATGCTCCGTCCATCACCACCCCCTTTTGTACAGATGATAATTATGAATTAGCTGCTATTAATTTTTCGAACCTCTTAGAGAAGATTAAAATGGCCTTAACTCGGTCTAATCCATTAGCTAACTCAGCCCCAAAGTGTTGGTTTAATCAGGAATGCTCTAAAGCATCTAAAAATCTACATATAGTACTTAAAGAACACCCCAGGGGTAGAGACCGGATTAAGTCACTCCGGAAGACATACTTAAAGACATACTTAGTGGCTAGGAAAATAATAGAACAGGCATTAGGAGAAGAAGCTTGGGAAAGTCTTGAGAATGCAGCAACTTTAAACAACAGCAAAGCTTTCTGGGGGTCGATTAATGCACCCTTTTAAAAAAAAAAATACTGATCCTTCCATAGATTCACGTTAACGAAGACACATGGGTGGCTCACTTCAAACAGATTCTTGCTTCCTGCAATATATCTTCCACTGTCTGTGGGCCTACTGACTCGTTGCGACCAGATCAATTGATATTCTCAGTTGAGGAGACAAAATTGGCCCGAGTAAGTGTACTAGTGATGAGGCACCAGGCCCAGATGGAGTGCTTTCGATCTCTTTCTTGATCACCAAGATCTATGGGCCCTTTACTGACAAACATTTTTAATGTCATAGAAAAAACTACTAGAGTCCTGGAAGACCAGTGTTATTGTTCCCATCCATAAAAAGGGCCCCAAGGATAACCCCCAGAATTACAGGTCAATTTCATTATTAGACACCATGGCAAAACTCATGGGGCGTTTACTAATAAATAGGTTGGATAAGTGGGCAGCCGAAAATAATATTCTAATGCAACCACAGTATGGCTTTCAGTGTTACTCAGGGTTGTGTCCTCGCCCCTTTCTTATTTTCTGTATACACCAATGGAGTTGAAGCAGCTCTTCTAGGAGTAACCCCAGACGTTCCTAAATTTGGCCCCACCCCCATACCTAATTTAGCATTCGCAGATGATGCAGTTTTAATTGCAAGAACCGGGCTGGCCCTTCAACGGCTAATAATGGCCTATGTCGCATTCATGTCTTCTCTGGGCTTGAAGGTAAATGAAACAAAGTCCTTTGTCCTTATTACAGGGACTTAATCCTTAAAAAGATCCCTGAACTTTACAATAGGCCCACGGAAACTGGATATTATAGATTTGTTCCCATATTTAGGGGTTCATTTTGACAAAAAACAGTCATGGATGCCTATGGTGTATAACAGAGCGATAGTAATGGAGCGGGGTATGGCAGCAATCCGAACCTTTGCAAAAAGATTAGGGTCTAAACCTTTATCGGCAATAAGGAAAATATACCAAGCAAAGATAGCAGCAGCAGCAACTTACGGGGCAGGGGTATGGGGAACGGCTACGGCAACCCAACTCCAATCCTTGGATGACAGATTTTTATAAGAAGCTGTATGCCGCCCCTATTTCATATTCTAATTACAACTACCATCACAAACTAGAAATCCCTGTACCTGATTGACAACATTAAGATCGCCCTGGTACTCCTGTGGCAGTCGATAAGGTGCAGGGACACAGTGACCTGACGCAAGTCATAATAAAAACTGTATAAACTAGATAATACTTGTGAAATTCCCTGGCGTAGGTATGTAAGATCATTACTGTCGACACAAGGATTGGAAAAACCTTTTGTTAACCCGAACTTGTGCAATACGATATTAAAGGGAACATTGAGGGGGGCGTGGCCGAGACGGCGAACATGGCGGACGCACTCTAGAGAGCTCCGTCCCGCCGCCGAAAATATCCTCACCTTAATCCTACATCGCCCCTACTCACATCAACCCTGGTGGGGAGCCTAAGTGCGGAGAGTGCGGCGGAGGCTCCGGTGGTGAGTTTGGCAGCTCTGCAGTGCGAGCCCCGGACTTCGGCGTCCCGCGCCTGGGAGGCCTATATCGCCTGAGGGAAGCCGGGACCTCGAGCCTGCCCGCACCCGACCGGCAGAGGGCCGACGCGGCGTGTTGCGAAGCGGAGTGCGCCGACCTCCATGCCTGGCCCCTGAAAGACCTGGAGACCAGTGAGCGGCAGCTGCCAAGGTTCCCGGCGCCGCCTTGCGACCTGCTCATCGTCGGAGGCCGGGTAAGCCGCCACCTCGGGCGGGCGACGCTGCGGGGGGAGGGGCAACACCCTCGGCCGGACCGCTCCCACTCGGCGGCCGGTTCGGACCGCGGGAGCCCGGCGATCCGGGTGTAGTGGGGACCTCTGTCGCTGGGGCCCCCCGGACATCGTGAATTGTCCCCCTCCCCCGCCCTCCCCCTGGCGGAGACCTGAGTGCCGGGGAGAGGCCTGCTGACTGAGCGTGGAAGCGAATAGCGGGCCGAGCCTGGGTCGCTGACCCCCGACCACGACTGAGCGGAGTCCGCCGGGGGGTGTGATTTGGCGGGGGGCTGGAGCCTCTGCCCCCTAGCAGTACATATGAGACGCTAGTAGCCATTCTCTGCGGACTCCTGCCTTGACCAGGGAAGAGGTTTGCCGTGGCAGCGCTGTGACCGTGCCCCCTCCGTAGCTCGATTGTACCTCTGTGGCGTCTAGTAGAGACGGTGGGGCAGTGGCCCGCTCCAGGAGTCAAGTAAAGCTAATCCAGTGCCCCTGCAGCTGACGTGCGCCAAATCCTTCAACCAGCGACTCACCATGACGAGGGGCGGCAATAGTGGCAACACGGCGAAACAAGGCCCAATAGATAAGTTCACGGGGCCAAGTGGCGGAGCCGGAGCGGCGGGAGGCTCGCAGGGGCCGGGTCCGGACAACGCGGCCCTCATGGCAGCTATTACGCAATCCCGAGATATGCTCGATGCGAAAATTGGGGCTGTTGGGGCTGATGTCACCCTACTCCGGCAGGACCTTCGCAATGCGGACCTTGCAATCACTGAGGCCGAGACCAGGATCACGGGGGTCGAAGATGACGTGGTGATCCTTAAAAAGAAAGTGGCGGCCATGGAGGGGATACAGAAGGGCCTTGCGCTCAGAGTTGAGGACGCTGAAGGACGTGCCAGAAGAAACAACCTCCGCTTTGTGGGATTTCCGGAGGACAGCGAGAAAGGCGATATGGCGACGTTCCTGACCCGTTGGTTGGAGGGGTGGCTCCCCCCGGAGTCCCTGTCGCGTTGCTTCGTGGTGGAGAGGGCACACCGAGCACTTCTCCCGAAGCCACCTGTGGGAGCTCGCCCTCGACCGGTGATTGCCAAGCTGCTCAATTACCACGACCGAGACGTTATTCTGCGACAGGCTCGCGCGAAGGAACCCTTAATGTATGACAATCACAAGATTCTCATTTTCCCTGACTATACTAAGCTGGTGCAGCAACAACGACAATCCTTCACAGCGGCGAAGGCGCGCCTTCGAGAACTAAAAATTCAGTATGCCCTGCTGTACCCGGCTCGCCTCAGAGTGGTCTTTCAGTCCCGGACGCAGTTCTTCAATTCGCCAGAAGAGGTCTTTGCTTGGACGGATGAAACGGTTCGCATCAGGGTGCATACCCCCCCGGGTCGAGACTCTGATTCATCTTTTACAGGCGGACCCTCGAGGCCTCCCCGAAGGTCACGTAGCAGGAGTAACTGGCAATCACGCTCGCAGAAGAGCCAACCCTCCCAATCTGAGACGGCGGAGGCAACCAGTGAGGCGGATGACCAGACGTCGGCGTCCTGAGGCCCCGAGACAATTCATGTATCCTTGACATGGGGCTCGGAATTTATTGATGGCACATGGTTGCTTTGGTGTGACGTTTCTGCTTGAGACTTTTCGGCTGAACTGTCTGTGTCGTACTGTATGTGCAAGGGGGTGATGTGGGTTGGGAGATGCCTAAAGGTGGGCGGACGTACCCACGGAGTTCTTAGGTTAGTTGGGTAGGGGGTAAGTAGTACTTGAAGGGGGTGTTGGGTGGGGATCCATTGGCATAGTAGGTACCTGGCCTCCCGTTGGGGCTGGCGATACCCTATCCCGCGACAGGTACTTCCATGTTTGTGAGGTATGGGGTGGGGGGGATGGTTGGGGTGTTACAGATCTGTACAGGGGTGTTGGTGGGGTAGGGGTGTTGTTGGGGTGGGGTGGGAGTGGGGCGGGCGAACTGCAAGGGGGTTTGGGGATGTTTGCACAGTGCTTTACTGGGTCCTATCGACGCGAGATGGATGTGTGTGGCCTCTAACATGCGGGATATCCGATCTCCTACCCATGAATGGCGGTTGAGGCTTCTGAGTCAGGCCTGCAAAGGGCAGTTATGCGTGTTATGAGTTGGAATGTGCGGGGGATGCTGGACAAAATTAAGAGAGGGGCGGTCCTGCGGCAGGGGAAAAGGGAAGGAGCGGACGTATTGCTGTTACAGGAGACCCATCTCATGGGCTTCAAGACCCTTAGCCTGCAGAGATATGGTTACCAACAGGTGTTTCATGTGGGGTTTGTGAGGGGATCCCGGGGGGTGGCTATCCTGGTGCATCGCAGGCTGCCCTATACTCATGAGACTCAGTGGATTGATACTCAGGGCCGATATGTGTTCATTCAAGGCAGACTAGGCACTGAGCAGATTGTCCTTGGAAGTGTCTATGCTCCACCCCCGCTGCAGGGTGCCCTTATAGAAAAACTGTTTGGTGTCTGGGCTGAAATCCCTAATGTTATGGCCGTCGTTGGTGGAGACTGGAACGATGTTATGAATGCAAGAATGGACAGACATAGACTGGGGGGTGAGGTGCCACCGGCCACACATACCAAGCTGAATGGCATGGTCAGGGGTTTGGGATGGGTTGACACGTGGCGGCACCAACACGCCCAACACCGTGAATACACATACGTCTCCGCAGTACACAAGTCCTTCTCTAGAATTGATTATTTATTTGTCCCCCAAGCTTGGGTTGGAAGGGTGGATGCCACGGTGATACTGCCACGAGGCCTGTCGGACCACTCCCCGGTGGTACTAGACCTCCTTCTTGACAGGAGACGGCAACCGTTTAGATGGCGCCTCTCCACATGGCACCTACAGCAAGAACCATATCAGTCCCACATGAGGGAAGCCATTGCTCACTATTGGAGTGAGAACGACCACCCCGACATGAATGCCATGACCCTCTGGAGGCGCTGAAACCCACACTTCGTGGGGTGGATATAGCTTGGTGCGCTGCCGCCCGCAGAACGCGCAGGGAGGACCTCGTAAGGGCAGCGGATGACGTTAGGGACCTGGAACACAGATGTAGCGCTGGCGGGAGTGAGGAAGAGGTACGCCAACTTCTGCTCACGCAACAGTCTTATGCCTCACTGCAGCTAGACGAGGCTCGCCAACTGTGGCTGGCGACCCAGAGTAGAATCTACCAGTGGGGCGATAAATCCAGCTCGATGCTCTACAGACTCTGCCAGAGTGCTTTCCACGCGCAGTCTTTGCCATGTCTTCGAGATGAGGCTGGGGAACCTATGTCGAACCCGACAGCTTTGGCGGCCAGCTTTGCACGATACTACGAATCACAATACGCCCCCCGGGAGCTCCTCTCGCCCGGCGACATAGATAAGTTTCTGGCCGATCTCCCGCCGAGATCGATTTCAGAAGACGGGCAGGCTCAACTTGAGCTCCCCTTGTCGGTGGAGGAGCTGAGTACGGCCCTCGGGGAATTGAACACAGGCAAGGCCCCCGGGCCCAACGGGTTCCCTTGCGAATTCTTCAAGAAGTATCGCCTTCAATTGGGTCCTTACTATAGCAGAGCATTAGAGGCAGCCAGGGAATGTGGCCGGCTTCCGAGAGACTGGCGGCATGCTGAAATTGTGGTCTTCTGCAAACCTGGTAGGCCTCCAGACCGACCCGAGTCCTACCGGCCAATCTCATTACTAAATACCGAAGCAAAAATTTTGGCGAAGGCGCTAGCTAATCGCCTTCTCCCGTACATCACTGACCTCGTCCACCCGGACCAGGCCGGGTTTATGCCTCGCAGGGCAACCAGGCACAACATCAGGCGCGCGCAGGTGGTGGTGGAGGCGGCCCGCGCAGCGGGGATCCCTGCGGCCCTTTTACTGGCCGACATAGATAGGGCCTTTGACTCCGTAAGCTGGGTCTATCTTCGTGCGCTCCTGTCCCATCTGAATTTAGGGCCACACTTCCTATCGTACATACAACTGCTATACACTGACCTCACGGCATCGGTGAGGGTGGCTGGGGCGGTGTCGGATTCCTTCCCCATAGGTAGGGGCACCAGACAGGGATGCCCCCTGTCACCGCATTTATTCGCCTTGGCCATGGAACCACTGGCGACGTGGGTCCGGATGGACGCACAGCTGCGGGGCATTGAGTGGCAAGCGGGACCGTCCGACAGAATAGCGCTGTATGCGGACGACGTCCTATTTTTCCTTACGGACCTGAATAGATCCGGACCGCGAGTCCTTGACCTTATGCGTATTTTTGGGGAGGTTTCGGGCCTTCACCTAAACCTGCGCAAATCGGTGTTGTGGGTGTTGGGGGAGCGACTGGACTTAGGGTCCTGGGCCGGGGCGCTACAGGAAGCGACGGGAGGCATTAAGTACTTAGGAATCTTCCTTACAGACCTGCGCGGGGTCTCCTGGATGCGCAATGTCGTACCCGTATGGGAGCGAGTCCGCTCGGACATGACTACGTGGTCCCGTATGCCCCTCAACGTATATGGTCGCTCCGCCATCTTTAAAATGGTGGCCCTCCCGCGCCTCCTATACCAGTTACAAAACCATCCATATCCTATATCGCCACGGTGGTTCCGGCAGGTGAACTCGGCGCTTAGTAATTTCCTCGGAGGGGTAGCAAGAGTGGCGCTCCGCACGTGCTTTCTCTCCGCGTACTGTGGCGGCCTGGCAGCGTCAGACATTCAGTCCTACTACCAGGCCTCCCATCTGTTGGTTCTAAATGAATGGTGGTATGGGGATCGAAGTGATCCAGCATACGCCCTGGAGCGTTACATGATGGATCCTGACACGTTGCACACTTTATTATATTCGGCTGCTAAAAAGAGGAGGCTTCCGGTGGTCACGCAGGTGGTCTTCCAGATATGGCGAGGTGCACTTCGTCGAATGGGGTGGTGGAATAGACTGACGAGGGAGACCCCATTGTGGCAGAATGGGCAACTGCCGGATGTGCAGTCCCTACAGGGCTTCCGTGGCTGGGACATGATCGGCATCTCGGCCGTTGGACACGTAGTCAAGGGCACGGCCCTTAAATCGTTCCAAGAGCTCCGCGAGGAGTATGACATGCCCCAATCCCAATTTTACAGATATCTACAGCTCCGACACGCCATTGCTCCCGCCCTGAGAAACCTTGACTCGTTGCCCGAGTTTATCCCCTGGAGGCTAAGGTGTTCATGGGGGAATTGGAAAGCAAGAAGATCTCGGCAATCTACCAAACACTAGTCACACATTGCTCTACTTCCCTGGATACACTGAGGACTAAATGGGAAACTGAACTGGGGACTTTTGAGGAAGAGGACTGGAGGGAGGCGCTTGAGGCTCCCAGAGGGGCGGCCATTGCGGTACGACTGCGGTTTATCCAGTTCAAATATCTACAGAGGGCATATTATACTAGGGAACGACTGTGGAAGGCAGGCTTGATTGCGTCTCCCGATTGTCTGAGGTGTGGCAGAGAGGTGGGCACGTTTCTGCATACAGTTTGGGCGTGTGATGGTCTACGAAGGTTCTGGACAGGAGTGTGGGACTGTTTGTCGGAAGTGCTGGGTTGGGACCTACCCTGCAACTAGGCCTCCTTCATATACTGGAACAGGTGGGAGGTAACCTGTATAAACGCCACCTGTTGTTACTGGGTCTCATGGTGGCCAAGGGAGACGTGGCCCGGGCCTGGAAAGACCCCAGAGCCCCCTTATTGGGAGTGTGGAAAAGGGGACTTGACTTCTATATGGGTCTTGAGCGCCCGATCTTCGATGCCCGGGGCTGTCCCCGGAAACACTATAAAATTTGGAAGAGGTGGGCGGAGTACAGGGGACTGTGGCTGGAACCGCCAGCACATGATGGACTTGGTGAAAGACAACTGGACATTGAGCCCGCGAACTGAGGACTACACACACATTGTATTATGTTACATCTTTATATATGGACCGTTTAAGCACTGTGCTGAGAGGGGCCTGGGGGGGCTCTGGGTGGGGGAAGTTGGGGTTGCAGGGAGGGGGCCTTGGGGTTAGTTTCTACTTTTAAACAACTGACTGAATTGCTTGCAATGTGATTGTTGCTTTACATGCTCACAGTTTTCCGGGTCGTCGGAACACTGTATGTCATATGTCAATTTTGCAACAACTCAATAAAATTTTGTTCTGAAAAAAAAAGGGAACATCGAGGTCTATACTCTTAGAAAAATTGATCAATGAGCGCCAAAATGTAAATTATTCTAAGGTCACTGTGATGTGGTATCATACCTCTCCAGGAATATCATCTGGGGGTTTCTCATATTTAGACCATATGAGAAACTTGCAGCACAGATTGATCTTGTTTAGATTATGGTTGAACCTAATCCCTCTCATGCTGGGTTTTCCTACGAAGAGATTTAGACATACTGATTTGGTACCTTGCCCCTTTGACTGTGGCTCAGAGCAGTCAGACATTTATATACTCTTTTTTGTGTTTTTTATAAAAATGAACGTACTAGATTTTTATGCCCAATCTTAAAGAAAATGAATTTTAACCAATGTCGCACAGCATTATACTTGTTAGAGAAGCTCTCGGATCCATTTGTATGCTTCTCAGTAGCTACTTTTTATTGGCATGTCTAAGGAGAAGGGAAATTGTTTAGCACTTGCCTTGTGAATATTGATAAATTGGCTACCTTGTTTTATTAATCCAATTGTAATTCGGACATTTATAATTATTTTTGTATGAAATTAAATTCCAGACTTAGTCGTAATTTGACCATTTTTAGCGTTAAGAATTAAATTAGGGAATTGTGTCCAAACTGATTCGATTATAAATGGTTTTATTGTTTGGTCCTTTTATGATCTGTATTCTTAAATGGATCGAATAAAGTTTCTTTGATTTGATTTGAACCAGAAGATTTATAATGGCAGAGCTGATTAACGATCATATGTGTTGAGCATTGCAACTCTAATTATTAGTTATTTTGGGTATAAACTTAATCACCAAAGATCTTGCAAGGTCACAGGTGGTGTGTAGCATGTTGAATAATGAGTTGGGGGTCACGTGACAAACATACAGTAGTCAGATGCAGTCATGTGTTCACACTACAGAATCAAATGAAGTCACCTGATCACCCTACAAACTGCATGGTACACAACAAGCACATGACATGCAAAAACACACGAAAGCATCACCTGGATATAAATGACAATACTGAAAGAGCCTGGCTGCAAGACTCCTGATTGTCTCCAAGGTGCTGCGTGGCTGTACCAATGGCAATTTTCAACATGATGGAAATGTATGCCATAACAAAAAGAAGCAATAACCTATATTCTGCCTTGAGTAATAGCACGCTGGGGCTTAAAATATTACACGTGATCCCTGCAAGACCCGTCCTGCTAGGGGGTTAAAATAACATGAAACAAAGAGGCTGGGGGACCTAATATCAGTCTGCGAGGACGACACTTGAACAGCGTAAACACTCGCTAGGGCTCCATGGCTCTAGAGACTCAGTGTCCACTATCGCGGATTCATTTATTAACCTACTGCATTCTGGGGTTTATAGTCTGCATTATCTTCCGTAGGCCTGATTCAAGTGCTGCCAGGTTAAAATGGTTTTGTGGCTGAGAAGCGTAGGACTGAGTTCCAGTGCACAGCAGAAAGATCTACTGAGTCCGTCGTGGTGTCGGTCCTGAACAACCTCAGGGAGGGCTTGGACCAAAACAAACATCAAGCCCTGGTGCTCCTCGATCTCTCCGCCGCTTTTGATACGGTGGATCATTCCATCTTGCTTTCACGTACCAGAGCGGCGGGAATCGGGGGCTCAGCACTAGTCTGGCTCTCGTCCTTCCTGCGGGATCGCACACAGGCGGTCCGGCTGGGGGAGTTCACGGCAGCTCCACTTAAAATCACTTGTGGTGTTCCCCAGGGCTCTTCTCTCTCTCCCTTATTGTTCAACCTCTATATCTACCCTCTTATCTTTGCACTTCAACAGCTGGAGGTCACTGTATACAACTATGCAGATGACCTCCAGCTTGTCTTCAATCTCTCCTCTTTCCCTCACGCTATCTCTAATTTTCAAACTATTATGATTTTTATCAGGGACTGGATGAGCCACACCCATCTGAAACTGAACCCGGATAAAACCGAGCTGGTGCTCACTGGTGGCTCTTCCAGTCCCTGGAACTCTTCCTTTTGGCCTTCTTCTCTCGGTTCCTCTCCTGTCCCCTCTTCCACAGTCAAGACCCTAGGTATAAAAATCAATAATCATCTTACCCTCCACTCACAAATCAGTTCTGTCGTCTCTTCTTGCTTTCTTATGCTCCGCACTATTCGCACTGTCTCCCGGTTTTTTTCCCCTCTGGCACTTAAACTTATCATGTCTGCCCTTGTGATCTCCCGGCTAGACTATGCCAATGCCCTGTACAACGGCATCCCGGCCTATAGCCTATGTAAACTCCAGCTTGTGCAGAACCAGGCAGCTCGGCTGGTGTACGGCCTCCCCCGCTTCCATCATTCTACACCACTATTGAAGGCGCTGCACTGGTTGCCTGTTCTGCAACGGTCACTCTTTAAAACCGGTTGCATGGTTTTCCAGGCACGGCAGGGAATGGCCCCTGCTTTCATCTCTTCTCTGCTAAAAGATTATGTCCCCACTAGACAGCTTCGATCATCCTCTCAATCCCTTCTACAGGTCCCTTGCTATAACACAAAAAAATGGGGAGGTTCCAATTTCTCAGTCTTGGCTCCCATTTTTTGGAATTCCCTACCTGACCACCTACGAGCGACCAAACAATACTCCCTCTTTCGCAAGGGCCTGAAAACCTTTTTGTTTGTTCAAGCCTTTCCACAGTAACTCTCCCCTTTTACTTTTCTGCTCTCAGGCCTCCTAAAGCGCCAAAAACCGTATGGTGTACGCTGCGCTATATAAATATTTAAAAAAAAAAAAAAAAAGATCGCCCACATTGTACTGGCCAGAGGCAGGAGAGGAGTAAAAAAAAATATATTTGTTTTATCACAATAAAATTACAGCTGAGCTCGCAATGTTGAGGGAGTCAGTGCGACAGCTCAGAATGTTGGTTACCACATCAATCAATATTGTATCCACTGCTTCCGATAGCAGGACACAATCCGTTCGGGTTCCCATGAATGAACAAGCATTTGCAATACAATAGATCTTGCATTTACAAGAGTTGAAACTGTTGTCATTTACAATGGCAATAGCTCGGCCGCCACTGTCACGGGCTGCTCGAAAGTGAAAGCACGCATGGCGGGGAAGGCACGCCGTACCTGCAGTAGGAGAAACCCATTTAAGATAAGAGTGCTTACAAACTAAATAAGGCATGCCGGCCCGTGTCCCATCCGAAGTAGAGGGGCCAGTCGCCATAAGGCGCCAAATGCAGACAAGGCGGTACCAAGGAAGGACTAACAACCCTAACAACAACTCGCAAGCCAACGTTTATGAAGGACAATGACACAAGCCAATGAAAAATATGTGTGGAGAGTGGGCGAGGCTTCTCTCACACAGTCCACTACAATAAGTCTCGCAGAGTAGCAGCGCATGCGCGCTGACTCAGGGCCGACCTAAAAATAAATGTTTATTTGTATAATTCAAATGCAGATCTTTGAGTATGTGTGCACATGGGTGTGAGCACACGCACATGAACAGCAAAGGAGAAACCAAAGAGGTTTTTCAACATAAATGTCATAATATTTGCTTTTTTTGGTCTTCTCGATGCATTTGTTTTGACAGATCGTCTCTGCAGTACACTATTGTCACAAGGTGAGAAGTGGAAATAGTTAATGTGATTTAACCGAGGAGTTCAGTCTCCAAACGCTCCACAGCCAATCACTGTTTGATTGACTGCACCTATTCTCATGGCATGTGCAATGACATCATTCTATATCTGTGTGAACACTGACCGTCTGATGACATGTTTAGTATAGAACACAACAGGCAAGTCAAGTAGAGGATTCAAAGCTCCAGTAAACATACAAAACTGAGATAACACTGTAATAGTGGGGGCCATCTCGGGTGCCTGAGGCATCAAAAACCAGCTTGTTCCTTCAAGATCCAAATACTACGAATTCCCAAGAGAAGGGGTGGTGACATTTACATTTGCCTCCACTAATCAAAAGCCACGTACTTGCCCTGAGACAAAAAACAATAGAACTTTGTCATTTTGATACTTGGACTAGAATTAGCATTAGCTGTCATGCCAGACCGCCCTCACCCTCCAAAAGAATCTCCCGAACAAAATACATAGAAACATAAGCTTTCAGTTAGTACTCTCCACCCATTGGTCTCTTGCGGTGTTATTCACATGTTAGTTTTGCCCCCACACTATTCAGCATGCAGCAATGGTCTACCTCGTTTTACCTGATCACAATGCTCAGCCACCTGACAAAAGCATTTGCAATGCAATAGGTCTCGCATTTTGTAAATGAAAATGCCTTTTATTTATGTTTTGGTTTTTTAAACCTAAATAGAAGGCATTGTCATTTACAATGCCAATTGCGCACTCTTGCGTAAATGCGAGACCTATTGCATTGCAGATGCTTGTTTCTGTTGTTTTTAGGGCAGAGTCGGGGTACTTTTCAAGTCTGGGGGCTGGGTTTTAGGGCTCAGGGCGGGGTCGTTTTTAAAGCTGGGGGACGGTTTTAGGGCTCAGGGCAGGTGGATGGGGTGTTTTTAGAGCTGGGGTCGGTGTTCTTTTTAGGGCTTGGGTCGGTGTCGTGTTTAGGGCTGGGGGCAGGGTTTTAAGGCTCAGGGTGGGTGGTCAGGGTAGTTTTAGGGCTGGGAGCAGTTTTAGGGCTCAGGGCGGGGTTGAGGGGGTGTTTTTAGGGCTGGGGTCATTTTCAGGACTGAGGTTGGGTTTTAGGGCAAGGGGCAAGGGGCCTGGGGTTTAACCTTTACCACGGATCTCCCTTACCAATCACTGCTTCATAAAGAAATTTGTTGTAAAGGCATGTGTGGTAATACACAAAGAACGCATTGTTAAGGCATGCGCATGAAGTAATCGCATGAGTGGTTCTGTCATACAACCATCGGGCACTGGTCAAAAGTCTTGTATTTGCCTGCCCCTGTGTTTTTTAGGTTTTGACCTTAAAACCTAAATTGCCTTGAAGGTTTTTTCTGCTGAAAAAGAAAAAGAATCCTTATTTTTCTCTCAGAATAGAAGCTCCACAAATGTTGCACAGATTTCCTGCGAATGTAGTTGCACTGTTCCACGAGGACTGATGGTATCATAGTTGTTGCTGTGATTTGACATGCTTTCCTGACAGCTGCATCCACTCTTTTACTTTCGCTTTTCTGAAATGCATAAAAAATGTATGCAGGAGCATTATACCAGCTCTTTGCTGCAGTGTCAACCTTATGGTCTGATGGAGGTGTGTCACATTAAATAGGATCAGAGTTTTTTCATCATCTTTCTCAAAATTAAAAGTAAAGAAAACCTCGTGTATAGTAAATTCTCAGTGTTCAGCAATGAATTAAATAGAAAAATCTGATTTGCACGGTGCGCCTCGTAGACCCGGCCCTGTCAAATAAGTGCCGGTGCTAAGCACCGGAAAGCACCGGCACAAATTAAGCCCTGATTCTAATGGACCACCAACCAATGGCTCCACTGTTCTAGCTTTAGGTTTAGGAAGAAGAGGCTTGAAAATCTCAAATGACTAAATAAAAAGGAGGAACTGGCGCATTGAATCTCTGGCAGTTCGGTTTCTCACCTCCTAAACAGTAGTCATGTTAAGGTTTTGTATCTAGTGTTTGCGGGGAGAAAGCTGCCCAGTTTGAAGATGAAGTACCGGTCTGGGGTGCATTTCGAGGAGATGTAATTGGTGATACATCGCTCTGAGGATGTTTATGTTCATATTTCTCGCATTCATTTTTACAATCCTGCCAGGAGCCTGCGGGCCTGGCATTTGCTAGAGTGCCGAGAGTGAGATTGTCAAGGATTGCCGGACGCTCCTTTTCCTTTCCAGGGCCGCCTGTACGGAATTCTCTTCCGGGCGTGGTACACCCGAGGCAGGAAAGCTCCAAACTTGGTTTTAGGATAGGGTGACCAGACGTCCCCGTTTTCCCAGGACGGTCCCCGTTTTTGGAGAAGTGTCCCCGTGTCCCGACACTTTTCTCCAAGTGACTCAAATGTCCCCGTTTTCAAACAGTGTCCCGGTTAAACACAGAAATGTCCCTGTTTTTCATTGTTCTGGTTGAGCATGCGCGCGCATGCTCTCTTTGCACTGGTGTTTGGTAGCCTGTAATGTTTTATTGATTTTTGGCAAATATATGGTATAGTCCTAAAAAGTGTAAATTTAATCAAAAGTACTAATGCTGCTGTCTAAAGGAGAGGGGTGCCAATAAAAGACCTCGGATTTGTTGTCTGTAATGCTTCATCTCGGTCTGTGGAGGGAGCTGTCATTGTAGTCCTTTTTCTATGTTTACAACAGCTGTCAAACAGGCATACTTTTATGTGGATGGTTACTGAAAAGCCGTAGTCCTACTTCTATGTCTATGCCCTGTCCCCGTTTTTTGTTTTGAGAATCTGGTCACCCTATTTTAGGAAGGGGTTAAAAACGTGGCTATTCACTCTGTAATCTTCACCGTGACGCTGGATTAGCGCCGGGACACTCCCAGGAGCATCTGTGCAATTTATAAATCTGTTTTCAAAATCATCATACCGAGAATGATCATATCTAGCCTATAGGATGCTTTGGAGAATCTTTTTCTCTGATGTGCTCTGATCATCCCTTGAAGTTGAGAAATACTGAGGAGCGTCCCAATTCCCTATGTCAGGAATGGTAGGCAGCTCTTGAGACACAAACTAGGTCTGATTTGGAGATGGCAAAATGCTGCTTATTTTTGGACCTTGCCTGTGAGATCTTTTGTTGTGAAAAAAATATAAGGACTACGAGACCGCCCATAATTGACCATTGGCTTCCTTAATAATCACTCTTGTTTCTTTTGTTTTCATTGGTTAGCAGCAGCCAGTATGATTTTGACAGTCTCGCTACAGACGGATTTGGAAGGATGTCAATATCAACTCCGTTTGGTATAAGAAAGAATTCTACTTTCAGATACAAAGTGGGTACTCTTCTATACGTGTATTCTCAATCATTCATGAATACATACATCAATGTATGTTTTGCTGCTGTGGATCTAAATGACTCCCTGGTGCTGTAAGATCCGATAAAGTGCATGCACTGCGCACACAAGACGATGGATCAGCGTCAGTCAGAACACTGCAATATAGCGCCTCGCTGGTCGGCAAAGGACGGGAATGCCGCTGTCCGCGTGACCCACAGGGGAGAATGGGCGGGGCAGCGCCCTAGTCCCACACGACGCGCGAACTCAGCTCTGTCACGCCCCTCCTGGCGCCCACCTCCAGATCCACAACAAGGGGAGGGCTCACCTGAGAGGAGGGGCGCCCCTCTGGTATTTAGGTCCCCAGCGCCAGTGCTCGGCCTCTTTTCCTGTCCATTTGGATTCTCCCCCGGCTCTGCGCTGTTGCCTCGCGTCGTGTGTGTAATAACTCGAGGTACAGTGGATGAAGTTGTAAAGTAATTTAATTAATATATACTTATAAAACAACCCCAGATGCATCTATGTACAACTCCTTCAGTAGCTGTCTCTCCTTGGACTGCCCCCTGGATTCCACACTCTGGAATCCAGTGAGCACTGAGTGACACTTGGAACATTACTGCATCATTGAGAATATATTAAGATACAACATATCTCCTCTCCTATAAAATATACATTTTCTTTGTATGCATCATGTTGTACTTAAATTATGAACATATGAAATCCTTCATCCATAATGGTTTGTTCTTGGGCCTAGCTGAAAGAGATAAAGAAACACATGCAGATTTAGGCACATCTTCTCTCTTTGTTAACATTGTTTTCGAATGATCCATTTTTTGACCATCAATTTGTTTGCATTCTAGATCATTACATTTTGTTATACTTCTTATATTCCATTGTTTCCCATCATCCAATTTCACTATGTTTCCACATACATATTTGATTTGTTTGGGTTTAGACCACTTCGATGAACCAGGTCTTCGATTTCCTATTAGCTGTGAACGTACCCAATCACCTACTTTAAATGCTCTGATATTACGATTAATTTTGACATTGTGTTCTTGTACATATTTGTTTTGATATTGTTGTACTCTATTCACTAACTCTTTACTATCAATTTTTTCTGTAAGATCTCTTGACATCCATTTTGGTTTAACCTTTGATCCAGCCACACGCCCTTTTAACAAGGAAAATGGAGATTTACCCGTGGCTGTATGAGGAGTATTTCTATAACACCATAACATTTCTTTAACAGCTTTTTTGCAATTTTCATTATTGTTGTTGGAGAGTTGAATACATTCTTTCAACACACGGTTGAATCTTTCAACTAAACCATTTTCTCTTGGATTGTATACCGAAGTGGTAATGTGTTTTATGCCAACTTGGTTCAAATAAACAGAAAATTCTTCAGCTATAAACTGTGGACCATTGTCCGATAAGATCGTGCTCGGATAACCCTCTCTACGAAAAATTTCTTCACAGAATTCAATTACATTGGAAGCTTTAATATCCTTTAGAAAGGCTACTTCTGGCCATTTGGAGTAAAAATCCATTAATACAATTGCATACTTGTTTTCAATTCCTTTAACTTGAAATGGACCACAAATATCAATGGCGACTTTGTCCCAAGGTCCATCTGGAAAAACAGTTGCCGAAATAGTGGTTTCTTGAGATTTGTGAGATTTATCACTGCACATGCAAGCTAAACAATTTCGAACGCATCTATCTATGTCTTTATCCATACCTACCCACCAAAAATCATTCCTAGCTCTTCTTTTCATGCTAGTCATTCCACTATGACCTTCATGTAATAAACACAACATCTTGTCTCGTAGTGTTACTGGTACAACCAATCTATCGCCCCTTCTAAGTATGCCATCATCATAAGATAACTCATGCCAAATCATTTTATAATCAGCCATAATGGACTTATCTAAAGTTGACAATTCAACATTAAGATGGAGATTGTTAATAATTTGTTGTAATATTCTGTCATTAGCAACAGCTTGAACCCATTCTTGTTTACTAAATGCATTGTTGCATGATTCTTCAATATTGGCTACTAACCATTCATCATTGTCTTCTACAATATGATCTTTGTCGTTGGGTAAAGGAAGACGTGATAAACAGTCTGCATTAATATTCTTGTGACCAGGAACATAATTTATTTGAAAATTGTATCCCTGTAATCTGTACAACCATTTGGCTATTCTAGGTGTAGCCCTTGAGGCACCCTTTGTGGTAAAAATGTCAATAAGAGGTCTGTGATCTGTTCTCAATTCAAATGCAGTTCCCCAAATAAAGGTTTTAAAATGATCTACACCCCACCAACATGCTAGCGCTTCCTTTTCAATTACAGAATATGAAGGTTCAGCACCTCTCAGTGTGCGTGATGCAAATGCTATTATACGTTCAATTCCACTATGTTTTTGCATTAGAACAGCGCCTAAACCGTATGCACTAGAATCTACTACAATTATGGAAGTGTGATTTGGATCATATGGCTTAAGGGCAACTGCTTTAGTGACGTCTTTTTTGATATTGTCAAATGCTAGTTGACATGCTGTGGACCATACAAAAGAAACACCTTTTTTCATCAATATCCTTAAAGTATACACCTTATCAGCAAAATTTGGGACAAATTTAGAATAGTATTCTGCAAGTCCCAAAAATGACCGCAATTGGTCTTTATTGATAGGATGAGGTGCTCTTTCTATGGCATCTAATAATTTTATTTTAGGTTTAACACCTTCATTGGAAATTGTGTGTCCTAGGTAATCTATTTCTTTCACTCCAAACTTGCATTTTTCACCGCATACAGTCAAACCAGCATGTTGTAGTTTCTGCAGAACACTGTGTACTGCTTTGTCATGAGAACATGTGTCCTTGCCCCAAATGAGAACATCATCTTGAAATATTCTTACATTCGGTTCATCCTTTAAAATGCTACACATGACTCTTTGGAATACTGAAGACGCAGATGCCAACCCAAATGGCATTCTGAGATATTGAAAAGCACCTTCAGGTGTAATGAAAGACGTTAAATGCTTGGATTCTGCATGTAATTTGATTTGATGATAGGCATTTGATAAGTCGATTGACGAGAAGTACATGGCATCTTTAATACTGGATATCATTTCATTGATGTGTGGTAGAGGATGTCGGTCAACCCAAATATTTTTATTTAAATCTCTCAGGTCCACACACATCCTAATTTTGCCATTGGGTTTGCGGGCCAAAACAACGGGACTAAGCCAATCTGAGGCTTCAATAGGTTCTATAACTTTAGCATTACACAATCTATTTAATTCTTCTTTTAAAGGTTCTCTTAAGGCAAATGGTACATTTCTTACTTTATGTACTACAGGTATGCTGTCTTTTTTCAATATTATTTTATGCTCAAATTTGACTAAGCATCCTAGATCTTTGCTAAACAATTTGGGAAAAATGGATTCCCATTTGGAAGAAGATTCCCCATTTGTTAATAATACTTGTTCATGGTAATCTTCATATAACACCACTTGATCAGGATGATTTGGGTTTAATATCAATCCCATTTTCTTAAGATCTTTCCAACTTAATAATGGTCGACCCTGTTCGACAACGTATACTTTGGTTGAACAAGATCTTCCCTTAAAGGTCAATTGTGCTTCAAAATAACCTATCACAGGTAATTTTATTCCACAATATCCTTTAGGTCGAACATCAGATGATATCAGGGCGTACTTGTTACCATTTTCCCACATGTTTTTGTCTATGATAGTATATGGTGAACAAGAATCTGCCCAAAGTGACATATATACTTGGTTTATCAGTACTTCACATTTGGGAGGACAGTAATCTTCAGAAATATCGTTTACAGAATCATCATATAACACCATTACTTCAATATCATTTTCATTGCTATCATTTTCCTCATTATCACTGTCTAATTGAGATTCTACTAGATTAACCGATCTTTTCCAATTGCTATTATCACCTGTTCTGCAACATTTGGCAAAATGACCTAACTTCTTGCATTTAATGCATGTGACTTTACTAGCGGGACATTTGATGAACTCTGCAGTGTGATTTTGACTCCCACATCTAAAACATATCCTTTTAGTAAAATTGCTTTTGTTTTTGTAAGCATTGGTTTTCACATTTTTATTATCATTTTTAAATTCTGTTCTTTTGTAACTACCACTCAAAGCATTTATACTGTTAGATTCGTCTTTGTCTTTTAGTGGTACTGAGCTCAATTCTTTAACATAATGGGAAGTATTTTCCATTTTCCTAGCAGTGTCTAGTGTTTTTTGCAAAGATGGATTTTTGAGTTCAAGCAAGCGTTCTTGGATTTTTATATTTTTAATTCTATTTATGAATTGATCTCTGATGATCTCTTCATGTAAATCTTTAAATTTACAAGTGATAGCTAATGTTCTTAAACAAGCTACATATTGTTGCACATTTTCACCTTGTAACTGTGCTCTAGAAAAGAATTTGTGTCTTTCAACTACAATGCTAGTTTTCTTCCCATAGTTATCTTCTAAAGCTTTTAATGCTTCAGAATATATGTCAACTGATGTGTCATTTGAACTTGTTTCACTAGTCTCACTAGTCTGATCACTGTCAGACACTGTTGAAACAACTCGATTGTTAATAGGTAAAGTTTTTAGCACTTTCCTGCCTTCAACTCCCAAGTTGTGTTTTAATAAAGCTAGCTTTCTAGATGGTAGGAATACATCACCACCAATTGCTTCTAAATAAGTCTCAAAGGACTCTGACCAATCTTCCCAATTCATGACTGGAGGACCAGGACATTGTAAAAACTTAGGAGGAGCTACAACAGAAGAAGAAACATCCATATTTATACAAAAATTGAAATACGTGAATTATAATACTGTTAATACAAGAAATAAATAAATTAAAATAATTAATGTAGTCACCGTTGTCAGCGTTTCTTCTATGCTGATAATTGTTGTTGAAGTGTTCAATGTTGTTGGATGTAAATGTCTTCGTTTCGGTTGTTAGATATAATATGTTTTTAAATTATTTTGAAGAATATGTGTATTTATGCCTTATATTGTTGTTTGTGATCGTTGCCGTTTTTAGAAATTGCCGCTTTCCGAAACCGCGTTTAAACGCAGATGAAGTTGATGGCAAATCCGATAAACATGTATTTCTATGGTTTCTATGGTGATTCAAGATGGCCGCCGTATAACGTGGATCACGTGATGACGCGTTGTCTCAAAGCGTCGCCGCTGTATTGCATGGATCACGTGATGACGCGTTGTTTCAAAGCGTCGCTGCGTAAGGAAGATGACTGTGACGAGCAGAGTGTCGTCGTGATGCAAAGATGTCTATGGATCAACACGGCATTTTTTAAACAGGTATTGCAGTTCAGTTGCAATTTTCAGTTGAGCGCGGGGCGCGAGGATAATAAATCATAACATTATGCTCCAATAGTTATTTTCACATGGAAACTGTTCATTCATTTGAGATTGTTTGGTTATATTGAAAACTCCTTTATGATGCAGCGGAGCGTATTTAAAAGTCTCAAATTCAAAAGGTAATATTAACGTTTCAGCATTAAATTGGTAGCGCTATTTTAAAACGACGTGGAAAATTTTTTTTTTTCATCAAATATTTTAAGAGTTCATACCGTGTTCGTCTGGGGTTGTTGTAGATTTTTCCACGTCTTCAAAAGATCGAGTTTTTTTTCTTCAATCTTCATATAGGTTGGATTTTCAATTTCTTCCTTTCCTTTCTTTAAAAGCTTTGGTGAATCCCATCCTCGTGGCCACTGTAATAACTCGAGGTACAGTGGATGAAGTTGTAAAGTAATTTAATTAATATATACTTATAAAACAACCCCAGATGCATCTATGTACAACTCCTTCAGTAGCTGTCTCTCCTTGGACTGCCCCCTGGATTCCACACTCTGGAATCCAGTGAGCACTGAGTGACACTTGGAACATTACTGCATCATTGAGAATATATTAAGATACAACAGTGTGCGTCGGCTGATCATTGCAGAGGTATGTTGCTTCCAATTAGCCTCCCCCCGGCCCGGTCCCTGGATATGACCAGGTTGATGGGGCCCTGTGGTATCGACCACGGGGGGGGGCTGGTGGTTGCTGGTCGCCGGTTATAGCGGGGCGGGATCGTCTGCTGTGTGTGTGCGTGTGCGTGTAGATCGGGTTAGGCGGGTGTATCCAGCTTAGGGACGTAGAGCGTGTGATCGGATTATCCGGGATTTAAAACTGCCGGCAATTCATTCAGGTTGTATCTGGTGCTGGATCATGCAGGGAGATTGTATTTCGGGGTGATCTGAAGTCGTTTTACTACCACAGCTCCGAAAATGTGCTGTGTGGCCTAATGGATAAGGCGTCTGACTTCGATTCAGAAGAGTGAGGGTCGTGCCCCTTCGTGGTCGAGGTTCCTTTCGTATCATCCTCAGGTATAATTATTGTGGCATAAAATACGCATTTATCAATAGCGCGGTGGCATAGTTAAAATATGTTCTGGTGCTGGGGTTCACACGGATTTCGGTGGGGTTCACACTGATTTCCGCTCCTCAAGGCTTCTCGTGGTGTCCCCTCATGTGACTGCCTCGCTGCTACGGAACTACCACGCTGTGGTTGCTTTTTACGCTGTGGTTGCTTTTAAATTAACCACTGACTTTTAGGTACCGCTACCGGTTACAGAAATCGGTGACCCAATAGTCTATGTTATGTTATGACCTCCCGTTAGACCTCCCTTATAAAATGCGCTTGGTTCGTGCTAGACCCGGTGACACAATAGTCTAGGTTATGTTATGACCTCCCGTTAGACCTCCCGTATAAAATGCGCTTGGTTCGTGCTAGACCCGGCCGCCATTACCAGCCATGTGGTTGGTGCCAGATCCGGCTGCCATTGCCGGCCAGGCAGTATTGCCAGATCCGGCAGCTATTACCGGCCACGCGATATCGCTTGATCCGGTCGCCATTACCGGCCATGTGATATTGCCAGATCCGGCCGCCATCACCGGCCATGCGGTATTGACTGACCTGGCCGCCATCTTTTGGGCATTGTTTGCGCATCAATCTTGTTCGGGGGGTTCGCTGCGAGCGGAGGGCTCAGTGCGCGGGGAAGTAAGAGCCGCGTGCCAGGCCTTGGCCGTGAGGTGGCACCATCAGCTTGCAGTGCCGCTCGGGCCAGGCCGCACCTTGTTAAAGTCAGGCGGATTCGCCGTAATGGTTCCGCATTAGACCGCATTTCTCTTCCCCCCGATGTTTCTAAATGTCTTCCGCTTTCCCGCGGAGAATTGTTGCCAGTTGTAGCAAACTGCCCTGCCTCTAAAAGGGATTAGTGTCGATGCTTACAAGGCTCATGTAGTAATAAAACCCACTTCAGTGTAGTGTATTTACACATATTTACAAGTCAGGCGTGGTTTTATTCTACGCAGGCTTTTGGCCTCCACGGCACCACTTGTTTATTAATAATAATAAAGCCAGTTTGTGCGCCCGAGTTTTGGTATTTCTGTACGTAAATTCCAATTACAGCAGTAGCGCTTATAGGTAATGCAAGCAGAGACGCCTTGAACTGACTCGTGCCGGCCTTTCACCCCCACAGAGGGAATGCCATCAAAACAGGCAAGACAATAAATACCTCCTGGAGAATTGTCCAAGGACAGGAAGAGGAGCAGATATGTTGTGATTGCGTAGTTCGCACGTGCTGATGAGGCAAGACAATAAATACCTCCTGGAGAATAGTTCGAGGACAGGAAGAGGAGCATATATGTTGTGATTGCGTAGTTCGCACGTGCTGATGTTGACGGCCTTATGAAGCAGCTCCCGCTGAGCTCTGCTGGTGACGTCACATGGCTGGAGGGCGCCCGTGACGAAGTTAGAAATTCTCTGATGTTGCAACGGAAGAGGAAGTAGAAGGCAGGGCGGAAGTGGGGAAGGGGGGATGGCTGTGTCCCGCCTGTCAGTCTGCGCTATTATGTGCCCGCCCTGGACTTTGTACTCGCGCGCAGTAACTTTGGTGTTGGTAGTATGACGGCGATAGGGACTGACGTGTTTTGGGACCCGTAATAAACATAACAATTCCTAGCTTTAGGGACAACAGGCCAGCAACTTGCTAGGGGCGAGCATGTTTCATTTGCGAGGGGACGGGCTCGGCTCCTTTATTCGATCGCCGGATCGGTACTTCGTCCCAACATCCTTGTATTAGGCGCGCGGTGGGGAGCGCGTGCTGTACATCCCCTTAATGTGTCGGATGTCTCTCGCTTTCCCGCTAAAAAACCCTATTTAGCCGAAAGTTGTGTTCCTGATGTCTCCCGCTTTCACGCAAAGAATTTTAGTATTTAGCTGAAAGTTGTTAAGTTAATGGTCCTCCCCTCCTCAGTGGTCTAAGGCACCTGTGATTTGGAAAGCGCTCGACAGTCCGTGCGAAGCTGCTCGCAGTTGGTGCCATACCCGGCCGCCATTACCGGCATATGATCAAGTAAGCCCATTATGCACCTGCCATAGCCAGCCGGCCGCTGCAGTCTGGTCACGCGCCATCTAGAGTGTGGGACGTGTTTTTTTTTTGAAAAACCAAAAACTTTAGGAACGTAGTGGACTGCGCTACGTAAACTCGCTTAGGTAAAATGCTAGAGAAAATAAACGGTGGAGTGCTAGGCACGGAGTATAGTCAATAACCATGGCCGGTCTGATGTGCTGATTAATTTTTGATGCAGGTCGCGTGCTCTTTAATTCACATTGTTGCACTTTAACTAGCAAGGGGAACCACTGCTGGGCCACAGAGTTCGCTTCTTCTGCTCACGTGCTATCTGGGGCTCGTTTCTTCCATTTGTGGCAGTATTCGCGATGAGTAATTCGGTTTTTAATCTTTCAGATCACGCCCGGGAACACGTCGCAAGGTCTGACAGCTGCATAGGATTAACGAGTTTAGTAGCAGGTAATTTATGGGTGCAAATTGGACGGTGGTCGTACTATCAACGGGGGCAGGCATAGTCAGCAAGGTTGATTACCACAAATGTTTTTCTTACAGGTTGGCTCCTGCCAGAAAGAGTTCATTGTGTGAGGCAGAATTCCTGGCAGCCGCACAGGCTAAAGGGCCCGCATGGGCGCAAGGTTTCATAGAGGCACGTAGGCTAGAGGACGCTGGCCGACCCGGCCCACCGGAAGACGCGGCGGGCACCTCAGGCGAAGGGATGCAAAGGTCCACTCGGAAGAGAAAACACACTCGCAAGGATTTTCCGGCCGTGCCAGCGCAAAACGAGCATCTGGGGACAACACCCCCGCCACCCCCGCCTGCGGCGAGGCCCGTTGGATTACCCGTAGTACCTGCCGTGGTTCATGAGTCAGCGGCTGGATTAACAGACTTGGCCCAAATGGGTAAGACAATGGACGAAATGATGGGTTTAATGGCACTTTTTCAAAAGCGTTTAGGTGATATCGCGGCGGCACAGAAAGCGGTGGCCTCCCCCGCCACTGGGCCGGCGACGTCTGATCCAGTGATGCAGGTGTGGGCCCAGCAGGGTACTAATATGGGGTCACACGGTCTTTGGAATGCAGCAGCCGGCCTGCAAGTTCCTGCAGTGGTGGTACCACGGCCAGCTGCGCCGCCTGTCACCCTCAGCACTTCTCAGAATACTGGCCAGGTGCCTGCCACTGGGGCAGCACCCGCCGCGGAGAGTGCGGTTGGGAGCGTAGCAGCTAGTGCAACCAGTGGCGTGGTTGGCCCAGTGGAAACACCACAAACTGGTACGCCTGTTGTTACCCCGGCGCAAGTGGGGCGGTACAACCGGTCGGTGCAGGCTCGGGCAAGCCTAACACGACTCTCGCCCCGCTGTCAGCAAGTCGTTGCTCCCTGGCCCGGCAGGTCCCCCAGGCTGCGAAAGAAGGGATATGGAGGAGGGAGTATATTGATATTTTGACATTGTTGATGCATGACAACGCAGGTGCAGACACTAGGAGGATGGGGAAGAAAGATGATGAGAAGAAGGTTAGGTACCAGCGTTGGCCTGAGAAGACAATAGAGAATTGAACTGAAGCATTTAACATTTTATCAGCGGTAATAGTGCAGAAGGATCCAGCACAGAGCGAGGCCCTGATGGAATACGCCAACTCCATCCAACAGGGAGCTAGGGAGTCTTGAGGAATGGGCTGGTTCTGGTATGATCAGGAATTTAGGAAAAGCATGGCCAGCTGCCCTGATATTGGGTGGGAACATACTGATATCCAGCTCTGGATCAAACATATGTGCAAGACAGGTAATAATCAGAGACACACACCATACAAAGCACAAGGCGAAGCAGACACCAGGAAGTGGGAACAATTCCCGAGGCGTTCTTTCCAGCAGCCCTTTCGGGGGGGGCGGGGGAGGGGCCAGGGATCCGGACCGAGACGTTTCAACTCTGGAACCTGCAGATTGTTCAATAGTGGAACGTGCACCTGGGGTAGAGCTTGTAAGTTTGCCCATAATTGCAGCAAATGTGGTGCCCAGCACGCAGCAATCTCTTGCACCAACGGCCAGAACCCCCTCCCCTCCACAGCACATGGAGCAGACGGGACACGACAATAGGGCACCTACACAGCACAGGATCCTGATTAGGCACGCGAATAGGCCAGCTGAGGGCAAGGGCCCTTCTTCCATAGTGTTACAAAATCTTTTACCTTTACTTCGACTGTACCCATTTACGAAAGAGCGAACTTTCCTAGTGGAAGGTTTCGTAGATGGCTTCAGGATACCTTACAAGGGACCTTTGGGTTCCAGGGACGCTTTGAACCTCAAATCAGCCAGGGACTTGTCACAGGTTGTGGCCAGTAAGATCAAGAAGGAAGTGGAACTGGGGAGGGCCCTTTTTCTTCACCCCCCTTGGAAAATTTCCTAGTTTCACCACTGGGAGTTGTGCCAAAGAAGCAGCCCGGGGCATATCGTTTGATTCACCATCTATCTTACCCGGAGGGCAACTCGGTCAACCATTGGTTAGAGGAAGGGGCGTATTCCGTGTCCTATTGTTGATTGGACATGGCCATAGACATGATCAGGAGAACGGGCAAGGGGGCGTGGTTGGCTAAGGCTGACATCGAATCAGCGTTTCGCCTCTTGCCTGTTCATCCCGAGAGTCAACACTTGTTAGGTTTCAAGTGGGAAGGCGCCTTTTCTTTTTGATCGTTGCATGCCCATGGGCTGCGCAGTCTCGTGTGCCTACTTCGAGGCTTTCAGTTCTTTCCTCCAGTGGGCCCTCACAAGCAAACACGGCATTTCCCAAGTCACACACTATCTAGATGATTTTCTATTTTTTGGCAAGGAGGGTTCTCAAGAGTGTGCAGAAGCTTTGCAGGCCTTCGAAGAACTGGCAGAGCATTTGGGTGTCCCCTTGGCTCCAGGGAAAACTGAAGGGCCTTCCCAAATACTCACTTTCTTGGGCATCGAGCTGGATACCGTAAAAGGGGAATCTAGGCTCCCAGCGGACAAGGTTAAGGATTTGAGGCATGACATTAGTTCACTGGTTGGCAAGAGCAAGGCAACACTAGAAGTAGTTCAGAGTCTTTTAGGCAAATTGAACTTTGCAGCACGGGTCATACCAGCTGGCAAGGTGTTCTCTCGCAGGCTTGCAAGGGCTACGGCTCACATCAGAAAGAAACATCATCTGCTGCGCCTGGGTACAGGGCTGAAAGCAGACCTTCTGATCTGGGATGAATTTTTGAAGGATTTCAATGGCACCGTGATTTGGAGGGCCCCCTGGGAAAGCAGCCAGGAACTGTGCCTTTTCTCAGATGCATCCGCTAGAGAAGGTTTCGGGGTGATCTTTGGTGAAGAGTGGTGTGCCATGCGGTGGCCAGACGCTTGGCGCAAGAAAGGAGTGTCCTCAAACATAACAGTACTAGAGCTATTCCCCATAGTGGTGGCACTACATCTATGGCCAGAGGGCCTGGGTAACAAGAAAGTGGTTTTTTGGTCAGATAACATGGCCGTGGTCCAGGCCATCAACGGGTTGTCAGCCAACTGCACATTGGTCCTGAGCCTGCTCAGGGAGTTAGTTAGGGCTGGCTTACAGAGTAACATTGAATTTAGGGCAAGGCATATTGAAGGTGTGAAGAATGTGGCAGCTGACGCTCTCTCTCGCTTTCAGTGGCTCCGATTCCGAGAGGCCTGGCCGCAGGCGAGGGAGGCGATGACACCATTCCCGGCACCACTCTGGCGACTCCTTCAGTTGGGGAGCGGTTGAAGATGATGGGACAGCGTTCATTGGCCCAGACCACTCGGAGAAGATACGCGGCCCAGCTGACCACTTTCCGTGCAGTAGCAATGTCCCTGGGGACAGCTGCCTTAAGTCCCGTAGAACGAGTTGAGAATTTTGTTGTGTGGGCAAAGGAAACGGGCAAGGCACATTCATGGGTGTGCGGCCACCTGGCGGCACTCAAACATGAGACTAAGCTTAGCGGAGGAGACGATCCAACAAGTGCATTTAGGATTAGGGCAGCATTGAAGGGGTGGGCCCGAGAAGAAGTTAGGTTTCCCGACAAGAGGGTTGGGATTGACTTCCCCGCTTTGCAGCGCATGATGGATATCGTACCATCCGTGACCAATTCAGCATTTGAAGCCTAGCTCTTCGCAACAGCCTTCTGCTTAGTATTCTTCGGGGCCTTTAGAGCCAGCGAGCTAGTGGCCAAATCAAAATCGGACAGATCAGGAAGAGCCCTGGACATGATGGACGTGTGTGCACGGGACTCCCTGGTGCTGTGGGTCCGAAAATCCAAGACGGACCAGGTGGGGAAGGGTGCGTCAATCTCATTGCAAGCACTGGATGATCCCAGGTACTGCCCGGTTGCTACTGTCAGGGAATATCTGAAGATCAGGCCTCTGCTGGCAGGTCACTTCTTAATCCATGCCGATGGCTCACCATTGACTAAATTCCAGCTGGAACGCGTGATGGCTGCGGCCCTGGCCAAGGCAGGTTTGTCAGGGACTGGCCAGAAATTCTCCAGCCATTCATTCAGGATAGGGGCAGCTACAGCAGCATTTAATGCCGGGTTGGGTGAGGAAGGAATCAAAAGGGTAGGGAGGTGGTCATCCTCTTGTTACCAGCGGTACATCCGCCCCTGAAATGTTGCCGACCGCTACGATTTTCTGAGTTATGAGTAATAAAGGTCATAAGTTGCTTGGAAACAACACTTTTTGGGTGATTTAGTGAATTTGCAGTGCACACGTTAAGTGTTATGTATAATGTTTGTCACATCACGTCTTTTCCGAGTGGAGTGTGCAGTGTTCACCAATTACAAGTATTATGTACCGGCTGTGTACCCAATAAACAAAATAAGTTGAACGGCTTCTGGTCCTCTCTCTCCGGTAGCGTGGTTTTAATACTTGTCTCGTCTCTTTGCAGCGGACTGTTGCGTGTGGGTGATGGGCCATTCTTACGTTCCCAGGCTGGAACGATGGGCGACCTCCAAAAGATGGAATTTGGCTTTTGCAAGGACACAAATTCGGTGGTTGGGTTTCCCTGGTATGAGATGGGGCCAGCTGGAAAATAAGCTTGAACAATGCCTGGTAGTACAGGCCGGTCCTCCCAATATTCTCATTATACACTTAGGAGGGAACGATCTGGCCACGGTAGGGAGGAGTTCCCTGATCCAGGCCATGCAGAAGGGCGTGGCCGTGATAACGAAAAGGCTAGGAGCTACTGAGCTATTCTGGTCAGAAATTGTCCCCCGCAAAGCATGGAGGGGCGCACGATCACAGGTGGCAATAGAACAGTCCCGCAGGAGGGTCAACAGGTCCATGCAGAAGTTCATGGAGAGAAGGGGACTGGGGTTTATTAGGCACGCACTCATACAAGAAAGAACTGATGGTTATTACGAGAGCGACGGGTGCACTTGTCTGGGTTGGGTATGGATGTTTTCCTCCTAGACGTACTAGAGGCTTTGTCAGCGGCAAGTTGTAAGTAGCATGTTTGGTGGGGGGCTCTGTCATCGACGGGGGCCTCCTCCAGAGCTGTGGCGGAGTACAGGGCGATCTGGAAGCAGATGGACAGTAAGGGTACCTCTGCGGCAGAAGGGTACAGTAAGGGTACCTCTGCCTGGCACAGTAAGGGTGCCCGAGCCAAGGACCTGGAGCCGAAGGAGGTTCCGGGAAACCGCGACGGCGCCCCGTTAGTCCTTCGGGCGGTCGGGGGGCCTGAACCGACCGGGGGTGTGCCCCATCGCCCCGCCCTGACAGGGGGGGCGGGGCGGGAGTATAACAAAAGTGGAATAAAGGCACCGTCAGAGCATTGTCTCGCCGTGCAAGATGGCTCCTTAGGCAAGCGGGACAGCGAGGGGCTGCCTGCTTTGGATCGCCTGTAAGATGACCCACCATAACGAACGTCATACCATACCTGTGTTGTATGAAATAAACCTGCAGCAGTTCTTTCCCATAAACATGTCTCCTGAGTTTCTGTTGGGAACTGCAAGTGTGTATTGCAAGCGGGGGGAGCGCATGGCGGTGTGGGCACTATGCCGCTGTCCGCGCGACCCGCAGGGGAGCATGGGCGGGGCAGCGCCCTAGTCCCACACGACGCGCGAACTCAGCTCTGTCACGCCCCTCCTGGCGCCCACCTCCAGATGCACAACAAGGGGAGGGCTCACCTGGGAGGAGGGGCGCCCCTCTGGTATTTAGGTCCCCAGCGCCAGTGCTCGGCCTCTTTTCCTGTCCATTTGGATTCTCCCCCGGCTCTGCGCTGTTCCCTCCCTGAACCCTGACCCAGCGGCAGAGCCGCGGTGCGAATTGGTGAATAATTTAATGGTCTAGTTTTGTGTTGCAGGCGGAGTCACAGGGCGATCTGGAAGCAGATGGGCAGTAAGGGTACCTCTGCGGCAGAAGGGTACAGTAAGGGTACCTCTGCCTGGCACAGTAAGGGTGCCCGAGCCAAGGACCTGGAGCCGAAGGAGGTTCCGGGAAACTGCGACGGCGCCCCGTTAGTCCTTCGGGCGGTCGGGGGGCCTGAACCGACCGGGGGTGTGCCCCATCGCCCCGCCCTGACAGGGGGGGCGGGGCGGGAGTATAACAAAAGTGGAATAAAGGCACCGTCAGAGCATCGTCTCGCCGTGCAAGATGGCTCCTTAGGCAAGCGGGACAGCGAGGGGCTGCCTGCTTTGGATCGCCTGTAAGATGACCCACCATAACGAACGTCATACCATACCTGTGTTGTATGAAATAAACCTGCAGCAGTTCTTTCCCATAAACATGTCTCCTGAGTTTCTGTTGGGAAATGCAAGTGTGTATTGCAAGCGGGGAGTGCGCATGGCGGTGTGGGCACTATGGGCTTCTCATTGCAATTCTAAGCCGCCTCCAGTTAATGCACCAGACCCAATGTTGCTCAGTGTGTCAATGGTCCTGCTGCTGTGATGTGTGCATAACGCAAACCCGGAAGAGGGAAGAGGGGCACATGCCCACTCAGCCTATGCTGCATGGAGGCCCATCTACGTTCGATCATGGCGTAAGAGGTCTCAATCCCGGCAGGGCAGACTCTGCTTTTCTTTTTTCTGGGGTTGATAAAGAGTTAGGTGATAATATCAGAAATAATTGAAAGCATCAAGAGATTGTCCAGGTGAATATACATAGTTTATAAATACAATGTGCAATATGTTCTTTTTGGGTTGTATGCTGAATGGGGCTTTCACCGAGTTAGCTGCCTTTTCCACTCCTGACGCCTTCCATTTTAATGCTGCAGGCAGCCTAGCTCCTCGGTTCTGCATACCTGCCAGTGCGTCTCTGCAGGAAGCAGTGGTGCAAAGACACCGACCCTTCTCCGCAGTCTCCTAAAGGATTCAATAGTAAGACTTCCACCTCTATCTAACAACACTGCCATCCTGTAGCACGCGCCCTCTCCCTAGAGACACGTGTTTACGTGCCCACGCACTCTTCTGGCGTAAGCAGAGGCCCAGGGGGGCGTAACCTCTGTTGAAAGCGGCTGCAGCTGGGCCTTCCTCTTGGGAAGGCTTTGTTTTCTTGCCGAGCAAGGCAGACACTCTCCAAGCACCGCAAGCACAGCTCTACCTGCCTGCCACCCATGTGTGCCCGCGATACTCCAACTCTGCCCTCAGCCAGCGCTGTGCACGTGCAAGGTAGATGTGTGTGCAGCACGAGGCTGCTTGGAAGAGAGTGTGGCCTTCTTTCTAGAGTGGTCGACCTCAAGCTGGAGAACCGGGCTCGAGTCTTGCAGGGATGCTCAACATCCTGTGATTCTGGGCAAATCACTTAATCTCCCAGTGTCTAACAAAACAAAACAAGCATTGGAAATGCAATAGCTCTTGCTTGACTTCGAGCTATTGGTGTAAATGACAATGTATTTTACCTATGTGTATGTGGTGTCTAGTGGAATTATGTGGGTTGGATTGGAATTGTGTGGTGCTGAGTGAATGTATGGTGGAATTATGTGGATAGTAATGATGTGGCATTGAGTGTATTGGAATTATATGGAGTGGTAATGTGGTATAGAGTGTAATTATGTGGAGTGGTATTTTGTGTTTTTGAGTGGTATGTAGTGAAGTTTAATTATGTCGTGTGCTATTGAATTTTGTGGCATGATGTGAAATTCTGTGATGAGGAGTGGATATATGTGGTGTGTTGTGTAATTATGTTGCAGAGTTGAATTATGCGTTTTGCTCTTAAATTATGTATGTTGATTGGAAATGTGTGGAGTTGAATTGTGTGGCGTGGAACTGTGTGGATAGCTTTGCCTTTTTGGGGATGAAATAATCAAATCTGTAGGAGTTAGAGTAGGAGTACCAGATCTGTGTTTGTGAGTGTTTATAAATACAAAAAAAGGTGCAATCATTGAGTTGTTTTTGATATAATGAGTGTTTAGGTAATTATACATATAGTACAAAATTACTGCGAAAATTGTGATATCTGCAGGATTGAAAATCTGGCCTTGGAAATTCGCCTAATTTCTTTTTTTTTAAATGCATCATAGAGGTGGGGAGGGTAGAGTGCAAGACTGAGCAACATGGAGCATGGAGGAGGAAAGAGAAGCACACTAGGGAGACAGCTTAAAAATATATGCACTCTTGTGAAGTGCTTAACACAAGAAATAAGCATTTACAATGCAACGTCTGGCATTTGCAAAAGTTAGAGCTATTGGCATTGTAAATGACAACATTTTTATTTATGTGTTGGTTTTGAAAACAGATAAATAAATGACATTGTCATTTACAATGCCAATAGCTTAATCTCTCGTAAATGGGAGACCTATTGCCTTTGTCAGTGCTTGTTATATGTATCCCTGCCTGTCGGTGCAGCCACACTATCCAAATTTGTGATGCCTAAAGCTCTCACCTGTCTTGGACTTCTCTTTCGATGTTTTTCTGCAAGACAGAAACGTTAGTTTGAAAGTGGTTAAACGTGGACCTAACCTGTTTTTTATTAGACAAGCTACTTGATCCCAATGATCTATAAAGAAATATTTTCTAAAACATAGTCTACACATGTCCTAATCCTGAGCGATGGGGGACACCTTCCTTATATTAAGTGATAATGGTACTACCAAGTGACTTTAATTTAAATATGTGTTTTTAACTCACCCGGGTAGTTTAAATGAGGAGTTAATACAATTTTAAACTGAAATAGGTGTGTCTGAAAGCCTGCTGGGTGAAGACCGCACTAAATAATGCAACAAATAAATAAAGACACACCAGAAGTGTCTTGATAAACCTCATGTTTACCTCCAAGACCCTAACTCACGTAAGCGAGAAAAAGTTTCCAGAATGCGAGTAACACCCAACGCTACAATGCTGGAAGTAGGGACAGGCATGGGTGTGAACAGGAGCATGATTAGAGTTTACAGGACACGTGACGAGAAAATAGGTCTCAGAAAGTCGACGTGAAATTGAGTTTCAGTGCGGGAGCCCCTGGGGGACACCCCGCCGCGTGTGTGTGCGTGTGCACCCACAGGGCAGCTCAGACGTGGGGAAGCGCGTGACTTGTAAACCTTTAGGCTGCAGGCAGGGCCGGTGAGGAGGCGGGCCTGGGCGGGCCTGCTCTCTGGATTGGACGGTCGCCGCGGGAGGTAGGCGGTGAGGGAAGACCAGAACACGGCTGGGAGATCCCGAAGAAAACTAGCTTCAAGCGGCCGGAGCTCCCCTCTGGCGGCAGCAGCAGCGGGCATTGTGCTGGAGCCCCACAAGAGCTGCCCGCTGCCATGGACTACCTGCTGCAGGTGAAGCTGGGCTGCCTCTTCGGAATGCTCTTCCTGACCTTGTTCTTTGGGCGCGTCCCGTCCAGGGTCCCGTTCCTGCGCAACTCTGCGGGCACAGATGAGGTGCATAGACAGGGGGCAGCATGGGAGGGGTGAGGCAGGAGTGAAAAGGATGCACATTGGCGAGGAGAGGGAGCGGCTGCACAGGGGACAGGCAGGGTGGCTTAGGGTTGGGGGCGGGCAGGAGGAGGGGGCAGGGCTTTAGGATAAGAATTAAGGACCAGGTCGGACTGGAAATGAAAATTAACATGGGTTCAAAATAAAAGATCAGATGATCGCTATAAAAAGTGACCCATGTTTGCATAGTGGGGTGATTTTGAGCATGCAAGACGCGCTGTATAAGTGTTTTTACAACATTTGGAAGAATGCATAGGTTTGAGGTTTTTTTGTAGTTTTATATAGCGCAAACTCGACCCAAAGTTGTTATAGCGCTTTACAAGAGGCCCAGCTTTATTACACACGGACACGTTCATTATTATTTTAGGGACGGGAAGATTAACTGATTTGTCCAGAATCTCTCGATGTTGAGCTGACGCCAAGATTATATTGGGTCCTCAGTTCCAAAGTCGGCATCGTTAGGCAATGTTTGCAGTAATATCGGGGAATTCAGAAGGAACAAGCGCTCGCCATTTGTCTCTAAGCCCCGTCCTTTTCAGATTGGGGGGCGAGTTTTTGACTTTCTTTCTAGGATATAAACAACAGTCAAAAACACGCCCCCAGTCTGAAAAGGATGGGGATTACAGACAAATGGTTCTTCTTTCTATCTAAGCCCCGTCCTTTTCAGACTGGGGGGCGTGTTTTTTTACTATTGTTTACAGCCTAGAAAGAATGTCAAAAACACGCCCCCCCAATCCAAACAGGACGCGGCTTAGATCCAAAGAAGAACGTCACTGGGACCTCTTCTCCAATGGCTGGCCACCGTTTAGGAGGCCAGCCAATGGAGAAGAGTGGCGGGGTTAACCTTGCTACTCAAAGTCATTAAATCTAGCGAGCTCGAGTGCGCATGTGCGCACCCGACGCCAAGCGAGACCTAAAAAGCACTCCCCTAAAATGAAGCAATGGATTGACAAGTACATTTGGGCTGCTCCAGGGGAGGAAGAGAGACAAAATGGAAATGCAAGCCATGAAATAAGAAGCATGTAAATCCAACCAATCGTAAGCAGTGGGTGGATGCAAGCCCCTCTGTGCTCCTGGTAAAGCCACAAAATGGTAATCAGACAGCTGTATTGAGATGCATGTTTGTGTAATTATTTTGTAAAGTGCAAACCCACGTTTTATGAATGAAAAGACTTTATACTTGTAAAAACTATGAGTGTAAGTTGAACATACAATTGCAAATGGCTTTGGAACTCTGTTCCTGGGTGCACTTTCTCGTCTCTATTTTCTTTATCCTTAGCTTGAGCATAATATAAACAGAAAGATGCAGAAACATATAAACGTGTAAAGCTTCACACTTGATAGCCTAGACTGCATACTACTAGGTAACAGTATTGGCCAACAGAATTTAATTTGTTTGTACAAAAATACCACAGACTCACTTCAGTGATCCCTTGTGACTTAAACCTATGCAAGGAGGAAACAGAATGTACTTGCAAATTGTTTCACTATTGGTTTGTATGGAAACAAACCCATTCCATTTATTTTGGTTATTTCCTTTAGTCACATTTGAATGAGAATGCCTTGTCAGCTGTAACTTATTTGAGGGTCGGTCCAAAACATGTAACTGAAATAAGCATATGGCTTCGTGCAGCGGTATCTTGAAGTACATGTGGGAGCCACTTGACTGCAAACATCATGCTGCTTTTCTGGGAATATGCATTTTTATGAATGCCTTTCTTCCTGCAAAGAGATAGATTTATACTTAAAAAGGCATTGCGGTAGATGTCATTTGCATTTCTTTGAAGCTATCCCGACTCCTGTATTTTGTTCTCTCGCTTTGTTGAAAACGTCATCGCACAATAATTACACTCCACGCTGTAGTTGATGCGTAAAAGGCGATTTATTAGGACTAGGTTGTAAACATAATAATATAACCAAACAACATCATTAACTATAACAAACCCCAACCAAACCTTTCATTCACACCATCCACTTCCCAATCTGACGTATCCTGTCCCATGACCAAATCAGCAGTGCCACCGCCGTGGCCCCGCCAATGCGGAATGAGTGTGTGCCGTATCTAGCAGGATCATTGCCCAATCTCCTTAAAGACATGCGCTGTACCGCCAATTACTGAAAAGTACAGCCCTCTTGACCCACTCAAAAAAATGTGCCATTCTTGCTCTGGGCACGCTTCCCTGCAACCAGTCTCATTCAACCACACCCATTCCCCCCTGCCCGCCTGGTCTGTTTTCGAATGACCCAGCCAAATCCCCAGTCGCTCCCCATCCAATCATATTTCCTCATATGTTCTCCCCGACCTCCCCTTCGTACCCAACAACTCCGAAACCCGAAACGCCCAAAAAGACATCCACAACATGCATAAACGGAAAACTGAAACCTCATTTCCATAATAACAACAGGTGGGCAAAACCCCCAGCAAATTCTGCAACAATTCCTAGGTAATAGCCTCACTGGGTGCCCCCCTATCCCATCCCCTGCTCCAGACCCCAACCCTTCAGCATTTTACGTAGTATCTCATCTTTTGCTGGGCCAAAACCTGTGCACAATTTACAGTAAAAGGAAATGCCTGCCAACTTCCCGACTATCGTTGTCTGTGTCAAACCCTTTTCAATACAACTGAGAACAAAACGCATAACTCCCTGCTCAGTGTACTGACGTGACATGTTCCATGCATCCACGGTTCAGCCCAAGCCAGCCTGTAGCTACGCCTTGTACATTCCGCTATAGACTTCTCAACCAGGCCTATCGTTCTCACTCCCCCCAGGCCCAGATGCCGTCTGGCAGCTCTGTCTTGCATGCATCTCTTCCAGGTGCCAGTCGTCGGAATCGCTGCCACTGCGAACGAGACAAAGCATCCACAAAGTTGTTACTTGCTCCTGGAACATGCTTCGCCCAAAATACTACATTCAATCGCAGGCATTTCAGCATGAAACTATGCAGCAACCACAAGACCTTCAAGTCCTTAGCTTTGTGTTTGTTCACTAGCTCTACTACCATCATGTTGTCTACAAGGAACAGCACCAACCTCTTCTGAAATTCTGAGCCCCACACCGCCAAAGCTACAATCAACGGAAAAAACTCTAGAAAAGCTATGCTCCTCCCTTGTTTTACCCAATGGCCTGGCCATTCTTCAGCGCACCATCGACCATTCCAAAAGACACCAAAACCAGAAGCAACTGCTGCATCAGAAAAGATTTGAACATGCCAAATCGTCCTTTCTTCTACAGAGTCCAATGACACGCCATTAAAGTCAGTCAAATATGTCTACTATACTCTCAAATCCACTCTTACACCCATTGAAATCCTGACTCTGTGGTGTAGTAGCACTGCCCCAGACATGGCCATGCGAGGCGTCAGCAAAACGTCCTCCCAGCTCTCACCACACGGCAAGCAAAATTTAAGAAACCCATCAGTTGTTGTACTGTCCTCAAATCAATCTTTTTTCACCAATCACCCATAACAGGAAAACCTGTATTTCCATCACCTTCCCTGCGGGCAGCCTGGCCAACCACTGGACTGAGTCCAGTTCGATGCCCAGGAACGTCAATCTACAGCTGGGCCCAGCTGCCTTCTCCGGCACTAAGGTAACCCCAAAAAGCTGCGCAATGGCCTGAAATTGTTATAACGTCTTTCCACAATCCCCTGAACTCCCCCTGCCGATGAATAAGAAATCTTCCCAGTGACCACTAATCTTCATGAAAGGCCACTGCAGAAACGTGCTGTACATCTCAAACAGTGCGCAAGAGATCGCACATCCCATTGGCAAGACTATGTTTATGAAGATGGCTCCTTCAAAACTGCATCCCCAGCAATGGGAAATCCGCAGGGTGTATAAGCAATAGGCGGAAAGCTGACTTCACATCACATGTGATGTTCCGCCCCCTGCCCACATAACCTTACTAGGTGGATCGCATCGTCTACTGAGGCATACAGCACCCTCGAATCCTCCTCTGGAATGAAGTCGTTAACGTACCTCCCCTCCGGCCACGATAAGTGGTGTATCATCCGGATGTATGACGTTATAACGCATACTTTTACAACGCCTACCTTTACCACGCAATTTTTACAACGCAGGATCCATTACAACAAAGTACCATTACAACGCATGTATTTACAACGAATATACTTTTACAACGCATTTATTTATTATTTATTTATTTAAAACATTTATAGAGCGCGGCTGTCACCTGGCAGGTATCCTGGCGCTGGTAGTTACTCCTGGGCTATTGGGCGGGGGAGGTGAATTATGGATAAGCTGGCTTAGAAGAGGGGGTGGGGGAAGAGCCATGTTTTGATTCGCTTCCTAAAGGGTAGGAGGTGTGGGATTTGGCGAATTTCGGCAGGCAGACTGTTGCATACCATTACAACGTAAGTATTGGGAAGTATATAATTTTTTTAATGTAAATTAATTAAAATTATTATAAGTTAATTTAAATTAATTTAATTTAATGTAATTAATTTAATTTAATGTAATTAATTTAATGTAATGTAATTTAATTTAATTAATTTAATTTAATGGAATTTAATTTTAATTTTTCTTAATTTTTATCCTGTACCCCTGTACCCCAAAAACCCAAAACTGACCCTAAACCCTAAAAATACCCCTTTACCCAAAAACCCAAAACTAACCCTGAACCCTAAAAATACCCCTTTACCCAAAAACCCAAAACTGACCCTGAACCCTAAAAATACCCCTTTACCCAAAAACCCAAAACTGACCCTGAATCCTAAAAATACCCCTTTACCCAAAAACCCAAAACTGACCCTGAACCCTACAAATACCCCTTTACCCAAAAACCCAAAACTGTCCCTAAACCCTAAAAATACCCTTTAACCCAAAAACCCAAAACTGACCCTGAACCCTAAAAATACCCCTTTACCCAAAAACCCAAAACTGACCCTGAACCCTAAAAATACCCCTTTACCCAAAAACCCAAAACTGACCCTGAACCCTAAAAATACCCCTTTACCCAAAAACCCAAAACTGGCCCTGAACCCTAAAAATACCCCTTTACCCAAAAACCCAAACCTTGCCCTGAACCCTAAAAATACCCCTTTACCCAAAAACCCAAAACTGACCCTGAACCCTAAAAATACCCCTTTACCCAAAAACCCAAAACTGACCCTGAACCCTAAAAATACCCCTTTACCCAAAAACCCAAAACTGACCCTAAACCCTAAAAATACCCCTTTACCCAAAAACCCAAACCTTGCCCTGAACCCTAAAAATACCCCTTTACCCAAAAACCCAAACCTATAATATTTTTAATAAAATTATATACTTACCAATACTTACGTTGTAATGGTATGCGTTGTAAAGGTATCTGCGTTGTAAATACATGCGTTGTAATGCTACTTCGTTGTAATGGATCCTGCGTTGTACAAATTGCGTGGTAAAGGTAGGTCGTTGTAAAAGTTGCGTGGTAATGGTTGTATACCGTATCATCCTATACTCTCCCGGCTCTTTCTTAGGGACCACCTCTAGAGGTGAAATAATCAAGGGCCAGATGTAGGAAGCCAAATACCGGTCGGTAACGGCCTGAAATCGGTAAAATTGGCCGTTACGACCGGTATAGCGAGAACGAGATGTAGGTGACAAAAAAAGACCGATTCGGTAAATATGAATCGGTAAATTACCGTCTCGGTATTTACCGAGTACATAATTACCGAATCGTAATTTACCGATACGATAATTACCGAGTCCTTATTCACCGATTCGGTAAATAAGAAATCGGAAAACATGTCCATCAAGATGTAGGAAAGGCGAAAAATACCGAATTTATCGAAATTCGGTATTTAAGAGTCGGTATTTACCATGGACTGAAAGCAGGTGGTAACCATGTGCATGCTATAAAAAAGGGCCCAAAATGCAACAGTGTTGGCAAAATGGCGGCACCCTATGTGATTGCGAGGAGGCAAAGGCTACAGGCTGCAGGTCTGAGGGTATGGCAAAGGGAGGAGCAGGTATACAGGCAGAGGATCACTCTGTTCCAATTGACTGAGCCTGAGGTACTCCAGAGGTACAGGCTGCACCCCACTACCATATATGGACCTAATAAGGGACCTCCACCCATACCTGGATCATCCAACACCCAGGGCCCTCGCCATCCCTCCCCATGTCCAGGTGCTGTGTAGCATACACCTGCTTGCCTCTGGGAGCTACCAGAGTGTGATAGCTGCAGTAGGAGGTGTATCCCAGAGCTGTCTGTCCCGTTTTTTCAGGAAATTCCTGGATGTCATGACTCAGAGAATGGGACATTACATACAGTTCTATGGACTGGCACACTTCCCGCATGTGATAGGCTGCATTGATGGCACCCATATTCCCCTATGCCCACCTGCAGCCACCGAACACATATACAGAAACCGTAAGTCGACGCACTCCATCAACGTGCAGGTGATATGCAATGCAGGGAACATCATCACCGACATAGTTGCCAAATTCCCTGGCAGCACACACGACTCTTACATATTCCAGAACAGCGGAATATACACCCGGCTACTGAATGGAGATTTTGGAGATGGATATCTGCTAGGTAAAAATGTAGTACACACCCTGAAATGGATCTCATCTAAATGTGAAATGTGAATGTAACTCCTGTACCTCTCCTTCTCTCCCAGGTGACAGTGCATATGCCCTGCGTTCCTTTGTGCTGACACCGTACCTCAACCCAACCAACAGAGCAGAAAGTCGATACAATGTGGCACACAGGTCCACCCGCAACATAGTGGAGAGAACCTTTGGACTCTTGAAGAGCAGATTCCGTTGCCTCCACAAAAGTGGAGGTGCGCGACAGTACACCCCCATCCTGTGTTGCAAAATAATAGTCACCTGTGCCATTTTGCACAATCTTGCTACCAAGGAAGGCACAGAGGTGGAGTTGACACATCATGAAAACATAGATGACGACCAAGAACATGCAGGGCCCCAGGCAACAGGACCTGCCGCACTAGATGGTAGATTGAGACGGACAGAAATAACACAACGATATTTCTAGGTAAAGTATGACACATACACAGGTATACTTCATGACATGAGTAGTTTAATCAGCACTACCTCACCATGGTCACATCTGAAGTGGATCCATAAATGTACGTTAATGTCACTGGCTGCACATTCTCAGTTTCAGTCACTGTGTGCAGTTGAGTCTGTCTCCCGCATAGGTCAGTGCTTGCGTCCTCGTACTTCATTGCGGGATTTTGGTGCCTGTCCTTCAGTTACCCTGCTGGTGCCTGACTCCGCATGGCTGTGCCTGCCGCTCCGGCGCACCTCCGGTACAGGTGTACTGGAGCCACTCCTGCTGGTTGACCCCTCAGTCTCCTCCACACCCGTGTCACCAGCATTGCCTGTGTTGGAGTTCAACATCTGCTCCATCGCAGAGGTCACTCTACCCATGCCCCGTCTTAAGTCCGTGCAGCAGTGCTATATTGCTTCCTGCATTGAAATGGAGCGTCTGCAGAGGAGTGCTGTATTGGTTGCGAACCTATTCACGGCCTTTGTCTGTTGGCGCATGTCATGTCGTTTCCTGGCACGCTGGAGATGATCCCTGTCCAACTTGTCGGAGAGAACTCCCATGTAGGTTGAGATGTCTGTGATTCCTTGTGCAATCACCTCCAGGCTAGATGCCATTTGGCGTATGCCCTTGTCCATGTTGGACATTTTGGTGTTAAAACAGCGAACCTGCCTATGCATGGCTTGCAGTGATTTCGCCTGCTGGCGTTGTACTTTCACCATCGTGCCCTCCAGGCCACAGAAGACGCTCTCCCCTTCCTGGCCTCCCCACCCTCACGTGCCCTCCTGCCAAGGACACTGGTGCACGCTGCGCCTGCAGCAATAGTTGGTCTTGGCCTGTCAGCCACTGGTGCACTCTTTTGGGGGACATCTTCCTCATCCTCTGATTCAGAGGTCTGCAGGATCCTCTTGTGGGGCTCCGCATGGCTACTTTCCCCTCCCGGCATGGACCCTCTGGACATTGCACTGGGTGTGTCTGTGATGTCAGGAGTTCCAAACAACAGAGGGGACATTGGGACAGGTGTAGTGGGTGGGTTTGGAGATGATGGCTCATGGGTGGGATCGTTCCCTCCTTCTCCTGTGCTGTGACAACTTTTCTGTTTTTCTTTCTCCCCTCTTTTAGATGGTGCTGCCCTCTCCTCCCTCGGCGGTGCTGAACTGCGTGACGACTCTCCCGTGGAATCAAATGGACATAGGGTCAATGTTGTTGTTTGTCTGTGTGTGGTTCTTAATTAAATAGTCTGCACACCTTTGCACAGTCCACATTGCTTGTTTGGTGATGTATGTGGCATGCCTTGCTGAGTCTTGTGTGGTGTACTTAGCATCTATGTATACATGACTACGTCTACCATGATGCATTGCTGCCACAAAATCTGAACTCTTCTGCAGTGTGATGTGTGTACACAGTGGGGTACAGGGTTGGGTTGCTGGGGGTGGATGTGGGAACATGCCTCTTACCTTGTTTCTTGGCTGCTTTCGCTGTGCTATCCAGGTCTCCTATCCCATGGATGCATTCTGTCTCAATGGTGGTTTCCACTAGCTCCTCTATTGGTGTCAGTTTTGGGGCTTTGCTCCTGCCACCTCCAGTGAAACCCGCATCCTTTTTCTGTGCAGCTATTTTTTTCTTCGGCACGATGCGCAGGTCATACCACCTCTTACGGATGTCCTCAATCTCCCGGTGGGTGACACCAATGGCATTGACTTTTGCCTGAATGACTATCCAAATGTTCCTCTTCACAGTCTCTGCAACATACAGAGACTGTCTCCCAAATATTTGGCTGTAGTTGCTCACTATTTCATCCACAGCCACCTGTAGTTCCTCTGGGCTGAACTTCAGCTTCCTTTTCCTCTCACCACCATCCTTTTGGCCTTCCTGTGCCTCCATTCTTTCACTCTGCTTGCCTATGGATGCTCAGCTCCTCTCTCCTCTGAAGAATTGTTTGTTCTGTTGGTTTCCACCTGCATGGGTGTGGCCACTCCCAGGTACTGGGGTGGGGTGCTTCACTCTCATTGGTTGGATTCACAGGGCCTTGGTTGTGGGGTGTGTAGGCTGTCCCTGATTGGTTGGCAGGCTCACATGGCGTGTTTCAAACTCCCGATTCGGTAATTACCGATTCGATAAATTCCGAATCGGTAAATTCCGAATCGGCTTTTTCCGAATCGGTGAATCCCATTCATTCCTATGGGCCATGTGGCCCATAGGGATGCTTGGGTTTCACCGATTCGGAAAAAGCAGATTCGGATTATTCCGATTTGGTAATTACCGATTTTGGTTACCGAGTCATAACGATTCGGTAACTTTTCCCGATTTTTCTACATACCATTTACCGATTCAGGAATACCGATTCGGTATGAGTCGGTATTTATGAATCGGTAAATGGAAATTACCTACATCTGGCCCCAAGTCTTCTACCGGCCAATCGACAAACAGGCCTGCTATCCTGCCTTCCTCAACTTCTTTTCTCAATTTTGCTGCCACCACTTCAGGCAAATCTCTGGCCGACTTCACATTTTCTGCCCACGTTCTTTCTCTAGGACCCTGATAACCCACCCGGAAACCTTCAGTAAATCCCTCTTGAATCATTAATGCAGCTTCTCTGTACGGGTACTTCGAGAGCCACGGGCCCATGGCCTCGATCCTAACTGGGTTAGGAGCCCTTTGGCCCAGCTTGTTCTCTGCCCTTAGTGGCCCGCTACTGCTCTGACTGCATGTCCAATGTGAAACACTGTGTGAGTGGTAGTCTTCCCCCACATTTAGAGCATTCATGCTTGAATTTGCAGGGGTATCTTTAACAGAAATCCTTGTTGAAATTCCAAAAGGCTCCCATTGTACCTCCCCCTTGCTTAGGTGGTGGACCTGTGTTCCCCGTACTAACGTTACTTCCTCCCGCCCCAGCCTGGGCGGGACGCACCGGAAAAGACCGATACGTCACCGGCAGGCCACTGGCTGTGTGTGTGGATGCTGATAACTGCGTGGATGACATCTATTGCATCCTCAATTCCTGGTTCACCTCAACCCATGCCTTATCTGGGTTGATACTAATGTGGGCCCTAAGCTCCTCATCATAGCTTAACCATGCAAACCCCCCGAAATGCATCTGTGCCTTTTGGATGGTGTCCATGTATTTCAGTAAAGCTATGGTGCTATTGAGATGCTTTTCACAATTGCATATTTCATCATCATCATCATCAAAGCTTTATTTCGATATACAGAATATCATAAAAGCACTTAAAAATATAAAACCACAATTCCTGAGGATAACATTTTTTTAAATAGGTTACAATATAAAACCATTCATATTTCAATAAATAATTTAAAAAAACATATTAAACATTAGCAGCTTTGTGAATATTTAAAAAGATTCAGCTAAAACTATAGTCATCTTGTAGCCTTCAATCTAATCAGCCAGGCCCAGCTCAGAAATTTGGCCACCCCACAGGCTAAGGTTGTATTAGTATAAGCCTTAAGTATTCTGAGTGCCGAGGAATGATCCCTGGTTCCAAGCAATAGACACACAGGTTTGAGCCATTTCTGCCTTGGTTTTACATAGGCTGGGCATACAAAGAAGACATGAGGGATGTTTTCAGTGACACCTTCACAGATTGGGCAGTCAGGAGAGGTTTGGTACAGGGGCTTCCACTTGCAGGTGTAATCACGGAGGGGCAGAGTTCCCAACCTAAACTGAATGAAAAGGACTCTGTCTCTTGGTTTCTTGATAAGATCCAAGTAGGGCTCCAAGCGAGGCTTTAATTTATGCTGTCTAAACGCCTCAGTCAGCCTGCCTTGGTTTGGGTCCCTTAATTCTTGATCATCAACCCAAGTCCAGTATGCTCGCTTAGTTTCAGCCTTTGATAAAGAGACCTCAGACTCCCAGTCAGTTGGCAAGCCAGATTCGAACAGAAGCTTCTTTATATTACGAATCCAGCTTATTTTGTAAGCACCATGGAGATTCATGACTTCTCTCAAACCATCTAAATACCTTGATAGCTCTGGGGTCCGTCATAACCGAGCCCAATACAAAAGAGGGCGTAACCTGGCTAGATCCTTAATGGAGCGGCGACCCAGATCGCTCAGTAATGGTTTGATGGGAGTACCCCTCGGAAGCGATACCAACTCCCTAAAGAACTTATTCTCTGAGGTGACCAGGGCGTCAACACAATCAAAGCCCCACAACTCTGCGCCATAAAGGGCGCAGCCTACAGCTTTTGCAGCGTAAATATCCAAGGCAGGAGCAATGGGCTTAGAGATGGATATATGATGTTCTCGCCCTATTGCTCCGACTACCCTTTCATGGTTTAGTGCCATTTTATCAATGTGAGGCTGCCACTTTAAATTATGTGAAATTCTGATTCCCAAGTAGTCGAATTCTTTTACGCGTTCCAGTGACACCCCATCAAGGGAAAGGGTGGACCTGGAAGACTTACTTGGGTTAAGATAAAGGAGTTTAGTTTTCGAGGTATTTATGACAAGGCCCCTAAGCTTACAGAACAGACAAAAGTGGTCCAACAACTTTTGCAAACCTACAGGAGTTTTTGATACCAACAACGCATCGTCAGCAAAAAGAAGTGCGGGCACTTTGTCACCCGCCAAGACCGGGGCATCGGCGTTTATTTAGAGCAAAAAAGAAACTACACCATTCACAAATAACGTGAAGAGTGTTGGGGCTAACACGCACCCCTGGCGTACCCCTCGATTCACAGGAATTCTGTCTGTTTTTTGCTCTTGTGATCCCCATCTAATGCGGGCGTAAGTACCATCATACATACGTGCCAGAAGATTCTAAATTGGTAAAGGAATCCCCATCTCCTCCAAGATCAGCCTAAGGCGGTCTCGGGGTACCAGGTCAAAGGCGGTCTTTAAGTCAATAAATGCCAAATAAAGACCGCCTTTGCCGATGGTAACCACCTTCCAATAAAGGAGTAGCAGCCTAAATGCGTGGTCAACCGTACCTGTGCAAGCCCTAAAGCCTGCCTGAAAGGGTGAGATGATGTTATTCTCCTCAGCCCAAGAAAGAATCCTCTCCAGGAGAACCCTGCCAACCAATTTCTGCCCCGCGTCTATAAGACTAATTGGGCGATAGTTGGCAGGGTCCTCCCTGGGGCCCTTCTTATAGATAGGGATCACCTCGGCCGCCTTCCATGAATTAGGAACAGGTGAACCCTCTAACAGTGCATTTGTCAGATTTGTAAAGTAAATGGCCCAACCATCGAGATTAGCTTTAAAACGGTCGCCCGGCACAACGTCCTGCCCTGGGGCTTTAGCAGATACAATTTTAGCTATTGCAGTCAGGACCTCTTTTTTATCAACTCTAATAAAAGGAGCCTGTCGAAAACCAACGTCCAGGGCACCGCTCAAATGCCCTGGGGCTCCGGGCAGTACATTACTGCCATAGTGTTTACTAAAATGCTCAAACCATTCACTGTCTGTGATATGGTTGGGGATCAGATCACAACCATTCGATCTTCTGACTATAGCCCAAAATAGATCACCATTCTTTGTCTTGCTTGCATCTCTAAGGCTTTCCCAATGGGATTCTTCCCACTCCCTTTTAGCTGCCGTTATAGTTTGTCTATATTGCAGTCTGGCCGGCCGAACAGATACTGGATTGCGTGATTTAATAGCAATAATTAAGTTATTTTTCAACCTTCTACAGTTGCTATCAAACCATTTCTGCGCTGGTTTGATAGTTGTCAAGCTCTTTTTACCTGGAACCATGAACAGTTTGCCAATCTGCTCCATAGTAACAGTGTAAATGGCTTCTACCTCTGTAGACCCAGCCGCGCCATTACATACTGCAGAAAGCCTTAAAGACTGCTCACCAAGGATTCCGTCCAGCGCACTCAGTCTGGTTTCATCCATGCTGAACTTAGGCCACTTAAGAAATCTATTGCAATTGGAAGGTATAATTCGCTTAGTTATTAACCCCCCACTATTTAATGAGGTATGTTCCCTTCTCTGCCACGGATCCACCAGTGTGAGGGACAGGGGGTTATGGTCACTCTCCACAGATGGTATAATGATCATATCCACCAATGACATCCAAGCTCTCCTGTATACCATTATATAGTCAATTCTACTCTTACACGATACTCTGTTGTATGTGTTTGCCCCCTGAGCATTGGAGATGGTACGACCGTTCACAGCTCTTAGACCTGTTTCAATCATTAAAGCATTCAGTTGAATGACTACAGGAGACCATCTCCTCACAGGCGTGAGGGAGAGGGGCGGGACGCCCCATTGGGCATCATCCTCATGCACCCCAAGAATTTCATCTACTGCCAAAGGTTCAAACGAGCAGTTAAGGTCTCTAGCAACCAGGACTAAAGAGTCAGGAGAACACAATTTAAAGGAGATCAGTTAAAATGTCAATAGTAGAGGATTTGGCCCCCCTTGGGTACCTCTAGCATATACATTAAAGAATTCCCAAGTGGGAACACCATTCATACCCCCAACAGAGAGTCTCATAATATCCAAAGAAGAGGAAGTGTGGTGAGTAATCTTAAGATTAATATCAACCCTTACCCATACCATAAGCCCTCCAGATGGACGGCCACGCCCGACCGTAGTAGCAGGTACATAAAAACAAGAAAACCCCTGCTTATACAACGGTTCAAGGCTCCATGTCTCCTAAAACATACATATGTCGTACCCATCAATAAAACTATTCCAATCTGGTAGTGAAAGCTTGTTTCGCAGACCTGCCACATTCCACGAAACAAGTTTAAGATTGTTAATGTAAACCTTGTTGGAAATTGGGACACTTGAAGTTTCACCAGAGATCTGGCTGGTGACAGTATTAGTGATACTCGGAATGTCTGGGGCTAAATTAGAGGGCTCGGGCCCCGCGGACTGTCATAATACAGGTGAGTCTGGAGAGCAACCACCCGGGGGGGAGGGGGAGATATTCGGTTCTCTTGCTCCGACATCGGGTCAATCAACAGCCTCCAGACAGTCAAAGCGGTTGTGGTTGAAAAAAGTGTCCATGTGGTGGGAGGGCATAAGCCAACGTCCCTGAGGTGGTCCCCTCCCGCTCCGCTGTACCAATGTCCAACCATCTGACTGTGGGGTAAAATAACCTGGGGGATAAAAGTAGGTCAATGGGAGAGAATGAATAGTCGGACCTGCACTAGGGTATCTCCAATTGCAAATATAATCAACAATTCTAGGGTTGTTAAAATTGATCAGAATACAATCACCCCTTATGTTTTTAGCCAAATGACCAACCCATGGTACCCTCCGAATCATAAGTATTTTGCCAACAAGATGCGGGGGCAGGGGTCTATTCGTATTTAGCCAGTGTACAAACCTATTCCAGAGTTTTGTGGGGCTTTCCACCTCATCTTTGCCCAACTTTGGTACCCCTGCCAGGACTACCACAAGTGGACAGACCTCCGGGGGTAAATTTAAGATTGTTTTCCCCATATTGGTTTGAAAAGTAGGGGCCTCCCCACCTAACATGTCTTGTGGTGGATTCTGCTTTTGCTGACATGTGCTATTTGTGTTAGCAGGTACTGTGTCCTTAATAAGGGGGGTGGCTGTAAGTGCAGGTAAAACCGGATGGACTGAGTTTGAAGCTGCTATTTCTTTGTGGATGGCTGGAGCAACAACCTTTTCCTTGCGGTTTTTAGTAAATGATTTAGTAACTGTAGGGGGATTATCCCTTAAGGTAGGTTCTACGATTCCCTTGAGGTCACGCTCAATCCTTTTTAAGTGGACCTCAATCTTGCTCAACCTTTCCTCTAATGGAACTTTAAGGAGCCTGAGAGTCTCATTAATGGCATTTGACTCAGCCTCCGGCACCCCCTCCCGTTCTACTTGACTGGGCAAACCGCCTGTAACCTGGCTCACCCTGCGCGGCAGGGAAGAATCAACTAAGCCTGGGACAGAGTTTGCAACAGGTTGCTCCACGGTAAGTGGATTTTCTTTCATGACTTTTCGACCTTTTCTTTTCCTCCCACCAGTGTTATTTACTAGCCGTTGCTTATTTTATGGAATTGCCCCCGGGTCTCTCCCACACTGTTGCCTAGTATTATACACCTTAGCTATGCTAGGCGCAGGAGGAAACCTTTGGGGGGATAACAACATTGAATCTGAGGCTGTGGACTGACTACTAAGTGAAGCCTGTGACAAATCGCAGATGGGAAGCTGTGGGATGGGGAGTTCTAAAATTGGGGAAGCACTTAAGCCACTATTAACATTTAAGGTGTCAGGAGTCCGCGCGACCGCAATGTGTCCCATAGAAGACCTTCTTGCGATAGCCAGCTCCTGAGAGACACGTTGCTCCATTATAGTAATCCCCTCATCAACAACACTGTTCATCCTTGTTATGAACTGGTCCATGGCTCCCGTGAAATTAGCAGTATCCGTTCTCCCCTTTGCCTCCTTGGGCGGCATAGCAAACTTCTCCGTTAACTACAACAATGTACATAGGCAAAGTACTCACAGGGGTATGTTGAGTGGTAGATGAAAGGCGGATGGCCCGACCCTGCCCTCTCCAGTCTTAAACGGGCCCGCCCTTGACCCGGGCTTTGCCCGGGCACTCCCGCGCGCAACTCGCGGGGCGAGAGGCTCTCCTCTCTCTTAACGCGCCTCCGGGCGCTCTGCTGGCGTCACTCTCGCGCCACAACCGCCGGGGCACCTGGGAAATGCAGTCCCTGCCCTCGCGGCGGCGATGTTGCTGGTGCGGCGCGTCGAGCCGTTCCCCTCACGGTGGAGTGGTGGCAGCCCCAAGGAAGAACCAGTTAAGCCGTTCCCCTCACGGCAAAAGGTAAATTTTCTCACTCTCTCCGAAAAAAACGCTCAGAAAAGCCGAGATCCAGGTCTCCATATTAACGGGTACTCTGGGCCTCCTGGTCAGCTCCCACTCCTCTTCCTTCGACCCTTCTTTTGCCTGAATCTCTCTATTGAATAGCTTGAAAACATTCACGTACTCGAGCTTCCAAATCCTGGATCTTGTTTATCTGATAAGTGTGACCGCAATGGCATGGCCAAACCCATATAGGGATGTTTCTTGTGGTGTTTGTCCTCCCCTTTCGCGTCCTTCCCTTCTGTACCTTCTGTTTTGTCCATCTGTACACTTGCCACAACCAAACTCCTTCCCCCCGCCGCTGGCACCGCTGCTTCCTCTGCCGCCACTCCCATGTCCTTCACGAACCCTTCCCCCACACCCACCGATCGCCAGGCTTTTTTCCGTCCCCCTTTCGGACCACCATCCCAGGCAACCCACCAATCATCCTCACCTGATAGGATTGGTCGTGCATCACCATCCTTTCCTTTGATGCTGATCCTCTTCTGGCTCCCCGCCTTGGCCTTGGCCTTGCCTTTGGCCACACTTACCTCCTGTAAAACACCAAGCTTCTTCCTTGCCATCCCCGATCCGCCCTCCGTCTCCCTCATCACATCCTCATCATCATCCTGCACTTCACCCTCTTCCAACTCATTACTCTCATTTATTTAGTTTGAAGTTTATAAAGCGCGCGTCTACCCCCGACGGGGGTGTCCCGGCGCTGCAGACAGCGGCGCAGCAAGGAAAGCTAGTGGGCTAGAGGTTGGAGCACAGCCAGGTCTTCAAGCTGCACCTGAACAAGGATTCAGTTTTAGTAAGTCGGAGACTTAAAGGTAAACTATTCCAGAGCTTAGCCGTAACCACAGCAAATGCTCTACCTCCCATTCTGGAACGTTGGAAACGGGGGGCGGGGGGCAGGGGGGGGGGGGCAGAAGGCGGAGGTGATTGGATCTAAGAGCTCGGGAAGATTGCACCAGCTTCAGTCTCCGTCTAAGGTACGCCGGTCCCATGCCATTCAGAGCCCTGAAAGTCAGGACCAGTGCCTTTAACTGAATGCGAATGGGCACCGGCACCCAGTGGAGTTTCAACAGATATGGGGTTATTGAATGGCGATAAGGGATGTTACATATCAGCCGAGCAGCAGCATTCTGAACAATCTGCAACCGATTGATCAGATTTGCTGGAGCCCCCATGTAAAGGCTGTTTGAATAGTCCAGGTGGGAGGTGATAGGGGCATGGATGACCGTCCTCTTAGAATCCATAGGGAGAAATGGGAGGATTTTGCTAATCATGCGAAGTTTGTCAAAGCATGCAGAAGTGACCTTATTGATTTGAGCCTTACAAGAGAATTCATTGTCAACTTGGAAGCCCAAATTGCGTGCTGCTTTAATCACCATAGTCCAACTGCAACTCGGCCTCGGTCTCAGCAGGCGCACACATCACCTCATGCACCGCTCTCTTCTGTCCTTTTCCTTTCATTGCAGACGCACCACTACATCCTCCACAGCTGCTGTCGGTCCCTGATCCCTCGGTGGAGGGTAGGCCACCGCAGACCCCCCTGCTGCTTCTAGCCGACGTTTTTGGACCGTTTTGCACCCCACCTGGCTCCCACCTGTCTACCAGCCTCCAACGCCGGTTTGCACCCCCCCAGGCTGCTCCAACCTGAGGGGGCCCCGGCACCACCAGGTCTCTCCGCCGTCACGTCTGTCCCTAACCCCGTCCGGGGTAGACTCTCCTCTTCCACCCACACCCACTTGTCCCCTTCCTGTATCGCCATGTCCTCGTCTTCTGGCGTTGGGGTTGGAGGCCCCTCATCCCAGAGGTCGAAAACCCTTCCCCCGCGCTGCACACATGTCCTCCCACCTCCTCTCAAGCTCCTGGATGAGCCTGCGTTGTTCCCTGATCTCCTCCAGAGTCATTCCCCCCCACCTTGGGAGATAGGGTGGTGGACTTCTGCCCCTGCTGCCCAGCTGCTTTGGCCTTGCTAGTGCCAACAGACCCTTCCCAGGGCCCCCTTAATATGGAGCCTGGGTGCCTCAGACCTCCCTAGCTGCCTTGATGCACCGGCGGATGGCCTCCATGTGAGAACTAAGGGAGTCTCCTCCCCTTTCCTCACCTCTTTGCATATTTCCTCGTCGAGCCCAGGCACGGCTCACTCAGCCAACAAGCGCTTTTCCCCCTCCCTCCCCTTATGTATAAACCAAGCCCCTCGCCGCCCCAGCGCACTGCCAGGCCGGCTGTGTAAGGCCCGCCAGCTCTCCTCCATTAAGCACGGCTCACTCACTTCGGCGGCAGTGTCTCGCGCCGGTATGCCCCAGGCCTGCCCCTCCTCCCTCTGCCACATATCAGGCATAGCCGAATCAGGCAGCAGAAGCGCAGGCCCCACGCTTCCCAGATTCCTTCTTGGGCTGTCCCGCCCCCTCCCAGATGGAACTCGTTTTCCCAGTGGTGGCTTTCTTGACAGGCCACCACTGCAGCAGCGACTCCTGCCGACGCAGACCTCGGGTGCGGGCCATTCCGACCCACGCCTGATCTAGGACGCCAGGCCGCAACAGGTCCTCCCGTCCAGCCTGGCCAAGAACCCTCAGCGCAGCACGTACGGCCTCCGCGTTGGGTGATGACAACCTCTCTTCCGCAGTAAGGGAAACTTTTTAAACTGAAACCCTGCCTGATGTCCGGAACTGCCCACACCAATCATCCAATTGGCTTCACCTTCCTCTGGCCTACTAAATCCTCACTCATACGCTGCAAAAACTTAATCAACACTCCCCAGTGATGCCGGGTGCAGGAAGAGGATGAAACTCCTCCCCTGCACCCTTATAACCCTACCCTAATCTCCACCTCTTGACCCCTACAGCTATGTCCTTCCGGCCATTTGCACGAACACCCCGGGGGAAGACTGGTCTGCGACCTTATTTCCCCCGGGGGCCGCATTACTTGGTAGGTGATTTGAGGCAAGTACCGCACCTTGATTGAAGCTCTCGAAAGTGGAATCTGCTGCACCATTTGACTGTTGTGGACCCTTGAGTGAGAAGGTCTTCGCCGAAGGATTTTTTAAAGGGACTGAGCCCATACTTCGCCGCACCCGCTGCCCGGGTGCCGCTTCAGAAGCTGAGACACCGGGGGAAGCTTTGGGAATCCGGGCGCTGTGCTGTGGGCTGCGGAAGGGGGCCGAGCTGGCGACTGTGAGCACTGCAGGGACTCCAACATCCAGGAGTCCCTGCGTGACCTGTAACACCTGGTCTGCGTTCCCCAGCTCGGACCCGCCCACCACGCCCACTACATAGCTGACAGACGCCCCCGCAGCGTGGGAGCGCGCGGGAGCGCCGGGCGAAGCCCGGGCAAAGGGCGGGCCCTCTACGGCCCTCAGAGACCCGACTAGGCCAGATCCCCTGGCCGAGGAGCGACCCAAACCCAACAGAACTGTAAGCCCCCGCCAGTTATACTCAGATGGCCTCTTCTGCTAGTGAATGACCGGGGATAAGCACACACCGTATTGGGTTTTTGAAAGCGGGTCATCTCTTCGCTTTCTTATCGCTGCCTATTGACTCAACATTTCTAGAACCTGCCACAGCCCATGGAAAGCCGGGAAACTAGAAGCATGGCTGCGGCAAGCGCTAGGAAGAAACTGACCGGAACCCTTGACGATTTTATTGTCCGCACCAACTCCTTAATAGACCAAGGAATTGTATTGATTGAAAGAAGAGTTTCCCAAGAACTAGGAGCGGCCAGAAGGTCATCTCTGGGCCTTATCAGTTCCGCGCGCACACCCAATACCTCCATAAGCACTAATAAGCCCTTATCGATTCATGCTGAGATCCATACAGATACCAACAGACAGCGAGCAGCATTAGACTCTTCACCTTCCGATGCGCAGTCCCCGTCCCTGTCCCAAACTCAACTTGATTCCAGCCCTCAAGCCATTTTGGCTGACCCCAAACATGATAACTCATTTATCCTCAAGAAGGGGAAGCGGGAGGGGGCTATCCCGAAATGCAGGCAACCTAAGCCCATCATCCCCAACACCAAGAAAGCAAGAGGGAAAAAGCTAGAAATACTGGCCTCTCTATTAACGAGAGAGACAGAACAGAAGAGGAGAGGGACATAGCTGGAGTAGCCAACGGGAACAATACGGGGATCAAAGAGCCACGAAATGAGGCTCCATGCCTATCATCTAGTATTTTAGATGACAACATTTTAGATAACAGCCTGGCTGATATTCTTGAAGATAGCTCCATAGCTGATGATCCTGGAGCCGTTAGACTGGGAGGCTCTGTAGGAGGGGACGAGCCTGTCGTCTACGCCCTGACCAACGTCATTAAAATCCTACTAGCTCCCCTAGAGGCCAGGCTCCTAGGAATTGAAAAACTGTTACTAGAAATACAAAGAGACTCAAGGCACCAGGCTCCACCCCGTGGCAATAGGGTAGATAATGCCACTAACGCCACTGTCCTAGCAAGTAATATGCAACCAGCCAACAAACGCCCATTGGTAGCAAAAAATAACACTCCCAAGACTCCATTGCCAACCAGTTCTAACCCCGATTTAACAAATGGGGGTGCCCGATCCAATCCATTAGCTGTGCGCATTAATCAAACAAAAATAAACAATCATGCTGCCCCCAACCCAAAACCCACCCCAAAACCAGATTTTTCTCTTCCCGCTAAGAGCCAGAAACGCCGAAACATCAACCTACCCCCTGAAGCCTGTCGCTTTGTAGTCATTCTGACCGGTGTACCGGAACTGGCTCCGACATCCACAGAGCCTTTTTGGGCGCTTAAAAACAAGGTATGCCACTGGCTAGCAAATATCCACCCACTACCACCTAATACCCACAGTAACATCTTGATGGTTGAGAGAGCCACTTGGGTGGGCCCTAATAGAAAAGCACTTCAGGGAGATTGTGTCGCTGTGACATTCGAGGATCCTCGCACTGTTGAGCACATATGCAGGGGAAAACCCGGAACCAACGGCACCGCGATCGTAGCTAGACCGCTGTCTTACTTTTACATGCCAGGGGAGCAGTTGGACAATGGCTGGAGCTGGCTGAGAGATAATAACCACACCCGGGGAGGGAGGAGGCATGAGGTGCGAAGGGATTTGAATATGTTTATCCCAGGTGCGGGGGTAGCAGAAGGGCGGAATTTGTTACATCGCAGAGGTGGGTGGTCGACTTACGGAGACAGTTTGCGTAGCGAGGAATGGTATGGCCCTCAGTTCATCCAACTGCCCATTTCCTGTTATAATAGGTACAGTGCACTGGAGGCTGTTGTTTGACGTATGGAACCCCCGGGAACATCTCGCCCACCCATAGCCTTAATAGAAACTGCATATATCCAAACTCGTAACTTACAGAGCCCAAATATAGATTGTGGTAATCCACAACCTCAAAGTACTGGGCAATGATTGTTCGACATGCGAGGGGAGAATTGAGGTAGATTGTATTACACCGCAGGTTACAGGTAATGCTGGAATTAAGGAGCTCATTACTCCAAATTCCACCATTGGACATGGGACTGCACCTGTTACAACACCGACTAAAGGCAAAAGTAGAGACCTGAGCGTTGTTTCTTGGAATATCGCAGGTCTTAGGAATAAAACAACTTTCCCCGATTGGAACGAACTAACAGAAAGGTATGACCTGTGGATTTTCCAAGAGACATGGTGCTTGGAACCAGTATACAAGCCCGGCTATTCTACCTTCCATGTCCCTGCAACTCCCTCCAAAAGGGGTCGCCCTTCTGGAGGTTTGCTTGTCTGGGTTAGAATCTCACTAAATTGCAAGATCTCCCTCTCCCCTAATATCTCCCATGACATGATGAGGCTAACAATTCGGATTCCCCAAGCCCCAGTGACTCTGGAAGTCTTTAACATATATGCCAGAGGTATACCCGGGGGGGGGGGAAATCTCCAACTATAGCTTTACTTGCAGACTCACTCAGTAGCTGTTCCCCGGATACATTGCCGCTAATAGCTGGCGACTGCAACTGCACATTTGAGCTGTTGACTGTCGATGGCGCGGCAGGTCTACTGGAGGAAGATGCGAGATGGGGAATTCCACAATTGACGATCGCGCCCATTAAAAAGTGGACGTCCACCACCATCCAAATTAATGCCATGGTGCTGGAACATGCTTTGGTAGCGGTTAACGGTGGTACTCCGTCTGACTTCTCCGGACCATCGACCTATAACAGAGTTAGTTGCCCGAGTAGAATTGACTACATTCTGGTGGATAGGATATTGTGGAAACATGTGTTGGATATGGTGGTTATCCCGTCTATTCACAGTGACCACAACCCCCTATCTCTCAGCCTGAGCAATCTGATAAACATGGAAAACCCCCTGCCCAACAATAGATTTACATTGGCGACAAGAGAAATAGTACCTTCGAACTGTAAAAGGTTTATTAAATGGCACAAATTTGCCATTAATGAGCAAAAGATCAATGCCCTAGAGGAAATTGTTAAAGATCAGATGGGGAAGCTTTCTACACTCTGTGCCGATGACCACGGCTCCGCCCAGGTTTATATGGCATATGAGGAGACAATAGATAGGATGGCCCCCCTCTTCCACGACGGAGGTGTGATATGCCGACAGAAACAAAGGAAGCCTGCTGCCAGGTGGTATACCCACGACTGCAGGGAGGCTAAGTCTATTTTAATCTGTGCCATCAAAACTCAAGATCCCGAGGTTCGCTTAGCTCGTGCCGTGTATAGGCGCGCACTATTAGTGGCAAAGAGGGCTTGGGATGATTCCCATTGGGAGGAGTTAAAATCGGCTAGCCAGAATAGGAATGGGGAACGTTTCTGGGCCTTAGTGCGAAATAATAGCGATGATGGATCAGACCAACTACCCAACCACATCACGGATGGGGATTGGTACGAGCACTTCAGGAAACTGTATGCAGGGGTAGGGGTCCCCGAGAATCCTGGATCAACAGCTGAATACTCACCACTCCTCCATGATATACCCCCATTCATGGACCAAATAGGGCAGAGGGAGGTAGAATCAGCAATCAGCAAAATCGTCCAAGGCAAGGCACCGGGCCAGGATGGCATCCCTGCCGATCTGTTTCGTGCCAGCCCCAAGCAATGGTCAAAATTCTTCTCCTTTTTGACCAATGCCCTCCTGCTAGGGTCTCCAGTCCCAAACTCCTGGAAGGGAGCAGAAGTGATCCCTATATATAAGAAGGGGTCAAGGGGCGACCCTGCCAACTATCGGCCGATCAGCCTGATCGACGCCGGTCAGAAGGTGGTTGGCAGAGTCCTCCTTGAGAGGATCCTATCCTGGGCAGAGGAGAATAGCATTATCTCCCCCTTCCAGGCGGGGTTTAGGGCTTGTACAAGTACTGTTGACCAGGCTTTCAGACTGTTATTACTGCATTGGAAGACAGTCTCGATTAGCAAGGGTGGTCTGTACTTGGCCTTTATCGATTTGAAGACCGCGTTTGATCTGGTCCCCCGAGGGCGATTGTGGGCGGTCCTCCACGAGATGGGGTTCCCTCCGCCCATCCTGCATTTGTTGGCCCGCATGCACTATGGAACCTACGCACGCATTCGGTGGGGCACGAAGGAGCAGTTAACAGAAAAAATTCCGGTGAACAGAGGTGTCCGCCAAGGATGCGTTCTGGCGCCGACCCTCTTTTCCCTATTTGTTAATGGGGTGGTTTCTTTTTTAACTGACATCGATGCTGACGCCCCTAGTCTGGCTGGTGTGAAGGTCCCCGCCATGCTCTTTGCAGACGACACATTATTAGTTTCCAAAACGCCCATGGGGCTCCAAAAATTGTTAGACCGATTTTGTGACTTCTGTAAATTATGGGGCTTGGTTATCAATACTTGTAAAACAAAGCTTCTTTATTTTAATCCCAGCAGAAAAGCTAATCGCACGCTCACTCTCAATGAAGAGCCGTTAGAGCGGGTCAAAACGTTCGATTATCTTGGGATTAGGATATCCGACCAACTCAAGTGGAAGCCCCACATTGAAAAGATGGCCTTAAGCCATAAACGGGTCGTGGGTGCCATAAGGAGGGAGCATAGATCTTCAGTTTCCAGACCCATAGCCCCTGCCCTTGAGATCTATGCAGCAAAAGCAGTAGGCAGTGCATTGTACGGGGCAGAGCTCTGGGGCTTTTGTAATGTTGACCTGCTAGTAATGGCTGAAAACCAATTTTATAAAGAGCTGCTGTCCATCCCTAGGAGTTCCCCAAACAAGCCCATTCAATACGATCTTGGATGCAGATCTATCAAAGACCTTATAACTCTGCGTCCGCTTCTCTATTCGGCTCGCTATGGCGTACACCAGAGCTAGAGAGCTACATAGACGGCCTTAAAGAAATCATGAGCTTGCAGGGGTCTTATAAAATAGCTTGGCTTTCAAAAATAAAGGAACTCCTGATGGCCATCGGTCTTTGGGAGGCATGGGAGTCTGGTGCTTCATTGTCCAAACTAGAGGTCAAGCGGGCTTACTGGGGGTGGGTCGATGCCCAGGAATCTAGAGCGGATAACTTGGGCAGGCTCACCGACGAGTTTCGACTGCACAAAACTGTTCCCTTCCTTGAACCCTACATGGACTTCATAAGAAAACAAAGAGATAGGGCATTGTATGTGCAGTTTAGAATAGGAACCCTACCAGTCCGTGAACGCACCTCTAAATGGAAACCCCCGCACCAGATGCCTGCCACCTGCCCGTACTGCAGCACCGAATTGGAAACTTTCCCACATGTTTTCTTTGTCTGTAGTGCTTATAATAAGCCCAGATCCAAATGGTTAAAACCTGTTTGTCTCCTCTTGAGACCAGACGTCACGCCCCAGCCTTAAGAATCTTGCAATCTGATCCTAACACAGTACTGGCGTGTGGGGTAGCCAAATTTCTTGGTTGGGCGTGGGTGATCAGATGCAAAGCTATGTGATGAACCTCCCTCTTAGACAATCCTTGGTTCCTCGTTTCTTTTTTAAAACTTAAAGCTGTAAATTGTTTAATACTGTTTTAAACTGTCTTTTTAATTATTTATTGAGTGTTTTTAATAATATGAATTGCATTCTAATTGTTATGGGCTTTTAAGATATCAATATATCGAAATAAAGCTTTATACATATAAAAAAAAGAACTGAAGTCCTTGAAGCACCCAGAGAGATTTAAGACCAGTAATAGAATAGGAGTGGTATCTTCTGCCTGTAGCACAGGAAGACAGGGAAGTACGATAGAGAAGGTGAGAGGAGGAGGCTGAAGGGTGGGCGGAGGGGGGTGGTGAAAGAGGGAGAAGAGCTGGGATGAAGGTGGATTTAGCTTTGCAGTTGTGTCCGTTTATATGCTGGCGCTGGGTAGAGTGTGTTCTCAGCATGGGGAGTGAGCCCCCGCACCCTCAGAGCACTCAGTGTCCAGAAAGAGGCTGCAAAGAACACCCAATTACAGGGCGCAAGGGAGAGGCCAGACATCCCTACCTACACACAGCACAAGTGAGCATCACTAAAACATTCGTAATGTTTATGAAAGTGCAAACACCATATTGGAAAAGGGAGTGAGGGAGAAGCGTTTCTCCCCTAAGACAGGTTTGCACCTCTACCATGGTGATCATCGTCCCACAGCACAGGAAGAGATGAAAGGGCGATATAAGAGGTGAGGGGAGGAGGCTGAGGGGTGGGTGGAAGGGAAGTGGGTGGTGAAGGAGGGAGGAGAGCTGGGAGGAAGGTGGATTCAGCCCTGCAGCTGTCTCCGTTTTCATGCTTGAGCTGGGAAGAATCTGCGCTCAGTATGGGGCGTGAGCCCCCTCACCCCCAGAGCACTCAGTATGTCCTGGAAGAGGCTAAGCTAGCCCCGCACAGCATGCAGTCAGAGGGCGCAAAGGAAGAGGCAGACACCCTTTCCAAAACATAGCATTTGGGTTACAAAGAAAATAGTGCATAGTTTCTGTTATTTGACCAGCTGCTGGCTTTTAAGTTTTTAACTGAACATATATCACTATTTAAATGGGGGCAGAAACAATAGCCGCGGTGAATTGTGCTACAATTTATTATTAAGCCGAGTATCAAATACAGTCCCGCAGAGGGCGTCCCCTTCCTTCTTACAGCTGATGAAAGCTGCCTCGGCCCTCCAAAAGTGTCAGTCACTTGAATTCACTATGTTACTAACAGCCTGATTCATGTACATGCCGTTTTGCGTGGCCCTAATAGCGAATCATAGCGACTCGCTATTGAGGATACGCAAAACGGCATTCATGTAGGAATTGCTAATAAAATAGCGATTCCTACATGTTCTTTATTTGCGAGTAGCAATTTGCTACTCGCAAATACTCCCCATTCATTCCTATGGGCCAAGAGGCCCATAGGAATGAATGGAGAGTATCCCTTATTTGCGAGTAGCAATTTGCTACTCGCAAATAAGATAGCGATTCTAAGGGTGCCAGGGGTGTCCAAAGGACGCCCTGTAGCACCCCTAAAATGCACATTTGAACAGGTGTTGCGCACACACATGTCCAAAGGACATGTGTGTGTGCAACATGCAACTTAGAAAAATGCTTTTAAAAGCATTTTTCTGAGTTTTTGCTATTTACCGACAGGTCTGACCTCTCGGTAAATAGCGGCCCCAAAAGTGCAAAATCGCAATTTATTGATGTGTCATGAATAGCATTTGAGGAATCTCTATTAGAGATTCCTTAAATGCCATTCCTCGCAAATATGCGAATTCTTAAATAGCGATTTTTGCATTTGGGATTGTGAATACCAAATGCAAAAATCGCACTCGCAAAGGGCCAGATTCTCAGAATCTGGCCCTTTTGCGAGCGCTATTGCCTACATGAATCAGGCTGTAAATCTTGATACATACAGAGCGAAGCAAAAAACACGTTCACCGGCAGGCGATGGCATGATTGGCGACACGCAAAACTAAAGTAGTAAAACATAAAACTGGGCACTCTGATAAAACATGAAGAGCAGCGTCTGAGCATTTATAGTTTACGTGTGCAGGATAATAACGGCCGGCACGGAGAGGTTACACAGAAGGGGTTGCCCATGTAGATATGGGAGTCAGAGGGTGTTTATAGAGTGTGCGCTGATAAGGAGCTGGGCTTTTAGTGCAGGGAACAGTAGCAGGAGAAAAAGAGTTCTCCCGCACAACAGATAAGCCCACAAAATGTAAAGAAACTGTACTTGGGCCAGTGCTCTTCAGCCTGCAAGGGAAATTACCTACCAGCTGCACAATCCAATTAGGAGGCAGCAAAGAAGAGCTGCACTGGAGTCTACCAATGAGAAGCAGCAGGCGGGAAAAAATTAGTTTCTTTGATAAATGCAGGTCTTTCAGACAGCGCATATGCACTGAAGCTCGACCTAAAAATTAATGTGTGCATCTGTAACTCAACTGTTGCTAATGAAATGCATTCTGATACCTTCCGGACTAGTTCGCGCTATATAAAACTTCCCCCAAAATCCGCAGACCTTATAAAACTACAACAACTGCAGGCAATGACTCTAGGAAAGATATACCTGGTGTGGTGGTATGTTATAAAGCATTCGCAAGAGACAGTCAATATGGAGTGCCCTGCCCATTTGGACGCCAGGCCATTGCTGACGTCCGAACCATGTACAATTGTACTGCAAATATGTCTTAACATGTTGATCTAAAATATGATTTTTCAATTGACATGGAAATAGAACCTTAATGTTGGATACTTACGAACCCGTGATACTGAAAACGCCCACCTCGACTGTGAGCAAGAGCAATGACGGTGCAATTATTTGTTAGTGCCCCTTTGATGGGCACACCAACAGGCGAAAAAGGGAGTTTCATGCTTTTCCTACCTCTCCAACACAGTGGCATAACACAAAGTGATCCCCTCTGCAGAATATGAAGATGGTCCCCAGAGTCTACCATATCTCACAGATATTCACTGGAATTGGTCTGAATGGGGGACCCCTGACGGTTTGAGGGCCCCCTGTGCCATAGGGACATGTGTTAGCACCTGCTCCAACCTTTGCCCTGCGGTGAAGACACTGTCCCTTAGTGCCCCTCA